>NC_071087.1:133718497-134018497 GCF_027358695.1 Spea bombifrons | reverse complement strand
GTAAGCTATCCATATCTCCCACCTAATAAAAGACGTTAATCTGGTTAGATTTAGGAAGAAAATATAACTATCCATTATAAAGGCAAATAACAAAGCTGTTTCTGGGAAACAAAAGAAACGATTTGCTAATAATTCATAGAAATGCTAACACTGGACATCCGAGTCTACGAAAGCTCGTTCAACGTAACGGACATCAAACAGAAAAATGGCAGATAACTATACAAACAGTACCAGTAGCCGACGCATTGGACAGCTGGCACCGTCTGCTAAACAAAGCATATGGCACCCGAAATAATCTGATTACATTAACCCTTTGACTGCCAGGGGTTCGGACACATTTTCACCCCACCCACCCCACGGTAAGGGCAATTTTCAGACTTTTGGTGGAGTTACATTTACGTGACAACAGTTACACTTTAAAAAAAAAACAAAAAAAAAAACATCTACACTGTGCTTCAATTTAGGAGGTGCGTAGCTTCCTTAGCCCAGTTTGCCTGGTCACAACTTTCAGGGTTTTTAATTACATTTACATCGCTTATTTACTCTGTAAACACAGCAACACGAATTCATTTCATGTGAAGAGCTAGAACATTAGCCATGCAAATATACTTTTATGTAAAAATAAAACTTGAAGATGCTAAATCCAATTCATAGAAACATAGAATTTCATAACAGGAACAACCATTCAGTCCATCTAGTCTGCCCATTTTTCTCCTGATGTAAAGACTCAGACCGTGATCTTGTCTTATATTGGGGATAGCTTTATGCCGATCCCATGCATGTTGAAATTGCCTCACTATATTAGCCTCTACCACATCTGATGGGAGGCTGTTCTATGCAGCCACATAAACCAAAACATCAAGAGGACTCAGGGAGAATCAGCAGCACTTTTGTAGGAGTTACACAGGTTGCCTTCTGTTATCCCCTGGCGGTACAATAATTTAGCATATTCTGTTAATTGAGAAAGCTGGCTCAGTGGTGCTTTACTAGATATTCTATACAGATGTGAGGATCCTAGAGAATAAATAACACTTTTAATATAGGATGTAGCAAACAGGGAGAGGAATATGATAAAGTCAAGCTGACAGGAACATTACATGGGATATAGTTAGATAAAGCATAAACTGTGTGTTTTTATTGTTATGGGTTGCAGATATTTTGTTAAAAGGATCAGAATACCACTGATATGTACTTCTAGTACATGTTCGCACACATTTATCACAAACTTGAACTTGTTGCTAAATAACCAGTGGAATATAATATAATATAATATATATATATATATATATATATATATATATATATATATATATATATATATATATAAAAATTCTCTATCACCATTAACAACACGACTATCTCTCCTACTAACCAGGCCCGATGCCTTGGGGTCATCCTTGACTCAAACCTCTCCTTCATCCCTCACATTCAGTCCCTCGCCAGATCGCTTGCTCCTAAAAAACATTTCTCGTATCCGCCCATTCCTCACCCAAGAATCCACAAAAACCCTGGTTCATTCCCTTATTTCCTGCCTTGACTACTGCAACACTCTTCTGGTTGGCACTCGACTGTCTCCTCTACAGTGTATCCTAAATGCCGCTGCTAGGCTCATCTTCCTTGCACGTCGCTCCTCTTCTGCTTCCCCCCTCTGGGAAACCCTTCACTGGCTCTCAATTACCTTTATAATTACATTTAAGATCCTAGTACTGACATCCATAATACTGCTCCTCCGTACATTTCTGACCTCATTAGCAAATACTCTCCTACTCGATCCCTACATTCCTCCCATGGGCTAAGGCTCTCCTCCTCCTCTCATCACCTCTTCCTTTTCCCATCTACAAGATTTCACTCGAGCTGCCCCATATCTCTGGAATCTGCTCCCAAGGAACCTTCAGCATTCACCCTCCCTCCCGACATTCAAGAAACATCTAAAAACCCACAGAGAAGCATACCATCTTAGCTGTTAGAACTTCCTTGTCATCGATACAACCACCACAATACCTCTCACCCTTTCTCTGTGCCTTATGTTTGTCACCCCATTTCCCTCTAGATTGTAAGCTTGCGAGCAGGGCTCTCTCCACCAAATGTATCGGTTTCTTAGTCTGTCAATTGTTGTCTTGTCATATCCCTTGAATTTATGTATTGTATTAAGCGCTCCGTAAACTGTTGGCGCTATATAAATAAAGGATAATAATAATAATAATAATCATAATAATAATAATATATACTATTACATGTTATGCTCGAAGAAAAAATAAATATGTCTTTTAAATTACCTTAGAGGGATTAAAGGGCAACCCCAAACAGGATGAGCCACGGAATCCACAATGAGTTAAATTGGACTCTGGAAGGAAAGCCAAAAATGTTTATAGGAATATATATAATATTGCTTTCGATTGCGGGTCATAAACCAGTCTTTTTAGTTGTTGAAACATATGTAGACTGCAGAGTAACCACATGAAATAATGTAACACTAACCTTCTGGTATAGATGTTAACATGTTACCAAATGCTAAAATATCACGGTGTGCTACGCAATTGCCTTCTACATAGCATACTAATATATTATATATTATATATATATATATATATATATATATATATATTTGTATATTTCCTGTGTCACTGTAATATAATGACAACAAAAGTGTCTATAGATGTACAGTCTCCAGTTACTCCTCCCATGCTCCATAGCCTCTCTCTTTTTTCAATATGGATATTCTTGGTAAATAACAATCCTACAAATTATGTTTTAATGATGCAGTTTTAATGAATGCAGTTCATTATTATTATTCAGGGTTTAGTTTTCCAACAGTAACAACATTTTTACAGAGTGGCCTTGCAAGAGTGTAGAAATTATCATTCTGTTGACCAAAACCATTAAAATATCTGCATTCTAAGAACCATGCCACCTAAACCATGCTTACAAAAAATGACTGACCATGAGCAATCTATAATTTGGGCAAGAAGATAAACATACACAAGGATCTTAACATTGTTTGCAATATGACCTATTAGTGACATCACTATATGGGACTTTGTGTACATGAACTACTCCACTGGACAAGGATGCAATTTGTATAAAGTAATTGGTGAAACTCCCTTTTATCTCTTAATTTATACATTATCTTATAATTCCAACTGTTTAAGCTATTTTTATTAGTCACCTTCATAATGAAACAGTTGGGTAAAAGCTGCAGTCTCCTACACACTGTTTACACTAATAACTAAGTAATAATTGTTTAAAGGATACTCACTGTCTTCAGTTGGAAGGACCTGAAGGGAATATATCCATTCAATAATCTCTGCCTTGTTCAGCACGTGCAAGGAATCTAGCATGTCAAGACCAGACAGCGCAAAAAATGCAATCGTCAACCTGCAATTGGAAGCTTCTGTTAACTTTTCAGTCTGTTAGAAGAGCTCCTTCTTTGACAAATATCTATGAATACAGTTTTTATTAGTGATGCTATCCAACAAGCACTGATATAAAGGTGGCTGAAAAAGGCATTATCCGCAAAATGGCGAATTAAAAAAAATGCCAAAAATAATCGTCTGCGTGGGCCAGGCTGCTTACCTGTGCGAGCAACTTCTCTTGTACCGACCAGGGCAATGCACGTCACATGACTCTGCTCTGTTCCTGCTTCCCCTGGACAAGAGAAGTTGTTTGCACAGAGCGCGAGCAACACAGAGGGAAGCAGCAGGGCCCTTTCGGAAGTCTGCGAGCGAGAGATCTGCAGTTCAGATAAAGGGGGAGGGGAAGGGTGTATGAGGGAATAAATGATTACCTGTGAATGATTAGTATCTGTGGATGAATTAGTTTGTGAATGAGTAAAAGAATGAGTGTGTGATAGCATGGATGTATAAAGGGGGGCATGGCATAAGTGATGTGCAGTCCCCATACTGCTGGCAGCATCAATACACAAGGGGGGCAGCTAGCCAGGATTCAGCATGTATTGGCTGCTTCTGCACGAGTGTGATTGCTATATTATATATATGATTGTTAAGAGCAATCACACTCCTATCACACCCAGGCAAACAGTACATGCTAGAACCTGGGCATGCTAGGAGTGTGATTGCTGTTAGCTATATATATATACATGTTACTTATTTTTAATTAAAGTGCGCTTATTTTTTTTTGAAAGGCAGGGGGCTCATTTTCGGCCAAGTGAATGCTGCATTTTCAGTTTCAGTCCAGAATTTTCATTTCGGTGCATCCCTACTGTTTATTATAAGAAATCATTAATGCCTGAGGAAGGGACCTAACAACTTGGTCTCGAAAGCTCGCAATCAAACTCTCAGCCAATAAATGGTATCATTTTAACTATACTTTTCTCCTATTATAAGAAAGAGATCTAAAGCCCATTAATACTTTGTGAAGTACCAGAAAATAGTAACACAATAAAATCCAAATCTTCATCCTTTTACTCTAGATCCACCAGCTGACTAAATGGTTAACAATCGTGTCCTTCCCACTGCTCTTGGACACCCTTAGCCCCATCGTGTATGTTCATGTAGCTGGTGCTGAACCCACAGAGCACAGTGAGTGAGCAGGGACTATAGTGACCTCCCTCCCCCCTCTTTTAACCTCTATAAATCTGTGTAACGGTATTACACAACACACATCCAAATAACATGCAAACTTCTACACTGTACTGACCTTCTACACGGCTACACTGTAATATAACCCTCAGCTACACGTACATACAGTGTACATCACTCAATACCGGACCGTACACATGAAGTATCTATACAATCAGTTAGCATTTCCAACGCCGGTTACATATCACCTGCTGGTCTCTAAGGAGGCGCACTGCTCGGGAAGGGCTTGCAGGCTGCGTTGAAAATATCGCACATGACGATCGGGGAGAAACAATAACCTCTCCTCTGGTAACCCATCCTCTTCTTCCGCCATATCTTTCAGTCAGTCAGGACCTCCTCTATCTGTACAACTAGCAACAGTACTACTTCCGGGACAGGCGGAAGCCGGTCGTGCAACCATGGCAACCGACTAAGAAGGACCGGTCACGTGACAAGACGACTGTATCCGTTATGAATGAGGGTCAATAGGCTTCTAAACCTTGCAAACAATTTTAAACAAGACCGGAGCCTCGCAAAAAACATTAGCTCCGTCTTGACTCACGCAGAAAGGCAATGCAATTAAATACTTTACAGCAATTATTTTTCATTTATGGTTAACAATGGTTAAACAGATCATAACAAGTAGTGTGTAACAATATGGGTCCTGCTCACATGGAGCTTCCGTTCCTGTGCTGCGGGAATTGAATCGTCTACTCTCAGGTATACAATTATTGTAGGGTTTATGAAAAGTCTGCTTTAGGTCGCTCATCTGCTTGAGCCCCCATCTGTGATTTCTAAATCCTGGAAGGTATATAAATCTACTGAGAGAGTTGGAAAACAAGGTAAGAGTCTGCTGTCTCTGGATACCAATTATATCCAGTGCATGTATTACTAGGGGGAATAAATGCATATTCCTAGTAATGATTAAAAACTTTAATTAACAGCTGCGTTCACTACAATGAAGAAAAGACAATAACAACGATCCTAAATAAAATAGTAGCGGTTTAACATTAAGTGTTATAGCTTCCTCCTGAATAAGAAAAAAGTAGTACATAGTAGAAGCACAGCTTTTATGGAAACAGACTGCTCCGTGCAGCAACATCCCATAGAACCAAGAGAAATTAGATTTTTTTATTAACTATTCTACATCCTACCAGCTAGTAGGGCTATAGGATGACCACCTCATCCATGTTTTGAGTTAGCAATTCCCTTCCATGACTCTATATATACCGCACATACTGTATGGCAGCACTTTACGTCTGAGCAAAAATGATGTGTCCTGAAAAACACAGCTGATTTTGTCACCCTACTCCCCAACCACACAGATGATCTGTTGAAGAGACAAGCAAGCATTCAAAGCAGCCGCAGTTAGCCATGAAAGGGTTACACATTTAGAGGCATATTCATAAAAGCTGCCGTTTGTCATTTCGACTCATTGCCTTCAAATTGCTTTCACAAAGAGTTGCGATGGCCAACAGTGATTCCTCATGCCAGAATTGGTGAGTTCACCCTACATAATGCATTAAAACTCTCAAAAATGGAAGTACGCATTATACAGAAAAAAGATCTTCTAGCAGTAAAAGTAAATTAACAGAAGGATTTGTCCCATTCCATATCATGAAATTTCATAACTACAGAGCAGTTCTTGCAGGAATAACCTTCTCATTTATAACCCATAGTAAAATCAGTGAGATGAACCTGTTATTCTCCTATTTTAGTGAATACACCCCAGTCTTTATGTTAAGTTTCATTTAAGTAGATGCTTATCAAGATTATATCTTAATAGGAATATCTATACAATGTATATTTACCATGTTCATCTAAGTATTATTATAAATGCTACTTGTTTCCTGGTGTGTTGTATATGGAAGCATAGGCTTGAGAATGTAAATATGTGTGTGTGTGTATATATATGTGTGTATATATATGTGTGTATATATATACACACACACACACATAAAATGTGTTTATTTTACTTTATGAACAGATATGAACAGTGTGGTATATATAAAATCAAGAACATCATTTGTTTTACTCATATGCTGAATAAAGATTTTGTGGTAAAAGGATGTTTATTTTGGTAAGAGTCACAATCTCTTTACCGACGATCACCTAAGGAGAAATGCACAAATCAAACGTGCCAAAAAACAAACAGTGTAGTTTAATGTCTGAACTGTAGGTGGCAATCAAACATTACATGATAAAACACAAAGAAGCCAACGGATTAAGTACCAGAGAGCGAAGCCTTATCCAATGCCCTATAACACATATACCACAAAACACACATAAAACATTTAAACATGGTATTCCTCCTTTAAAAAAAAAGACAACTGGGGGACTTCTTTATTAAAAAGTAAAGTCTGGTTTGGTTAGGCTTTTGGTTCTTTATTGATGCAGCTGTTCCAATATTGTGTGCAGAACATATAGTAGTCTTCTTGAGTAGAATGCCTATAACCCTTGCCTCCACGTTGGTACAGCCCTAGAAGACAAAGTGAACGTTGAAGTTTACTCAAAGGGACATCAAACTATAAATAAAAGGTTTCTGGAAGAAGGAAAGCAATTTTAATATAGAAGCAGAATTTGAAGAAAACACAGCTGCCTTACATCTGTCAGCGGTTATCCCAGTCTGGAGGTATATGCTAATACTGTCAGTGGTTATCCCAGTCTGGAGGTATATGCTAATACTGTCAGCGGTTATCCCAGTCTGGAGGTATAAGCTAATGCTGTCAGCGGTTATCCCAGTCTGGAGGTATATGCTAATGCTGTCAGCGGTTCTCCCAGTCTGGAGGTATATGCTAATGCTGTCAGCGGTTATCCCAGTCTGGAGGTATATGCTAATGCTGTCAGCAGTTATCCCAGTCTGGAGATATATGCTAATGCTGTCAGCGGTTATCCCAGTCTGGAGGTATATGCTAATACTGTCAGCGGTTATCCCAGTCTGGAGGTATATGCTAATACTGTCAGTGGTTATCCCAGTCTGGAGGTATATGCTAATACTGTCAGTGGTTATCCCAGTCTGGAAGTATATGCTAATGCTGTCAGCGGTTATCCCAGTCTGGAGGTATATGCTAATACTGTCAGCGGTTATCCCAGTCTGGAGATATATGCTAATACTGTCAGCGGTTATCCCAGTCTGGAGGTATATGTTAATGCTGTCAGCGGTTATCCCAGTCTGGAGGTATATGCTAATACTGTCAGTGGTTATCCCAGTCTGGAAGTATATGCTAATGCTGTCAGCGGTTATCCCAGTCTGGAGGTATATGCTAATGCTGTCAGCGGTTATCCCAGTCTGGAGGTATATGCTGATACTGTCAGTGGTTATCCCAGTCTGGAGGTATATGCTAATACTGTCAGCGGTTATCCCAGTCTGGAGATATATGCTAATACTGTCAGCGGTTATCCCAGTCTGGAGGTATATGCTAATACTGTCAGCGGTTATCCCAGTCTGGAGATATATGCTAATACTGTCAGCGGTTATCCCAGTCTGGAGGTATATGCTAATGCTGTCAGCGGTTATCCCAGTCTGGAGGTATATGCTAATACTGTCAGTGGTTATCCCAGTCTGGAGGTATATGCTAATACTGTCAGTGGTTATCCCAGTCTGGAGATATATGCTAATACTGTCAGCGGGTTATCCCAGTCTGGAGGTATATGCTAATACGGTCAGCGGTTATCCCAGTCTGGAGGTATATGCTAATGCTGTCAGCGGGTTATCCCAGTCTGGAGGTATATGCTAATACTGTCAGTGGTTATCCCAGTCTGGAGGTATATGCTAATACTGTCAGTGGTTATCCCAGTCTGGAAGATATGCTAATACTGTCAGCGGGTTATCCCAGTCTGGAGGTATATGCTAATACTGTCAGCGGTTATCCCAGTCTGGAGGTATATGCTAATACTGTCAGCGGTTATCCCAGTCTGGAGGTATATGCTAATGCTGTCAGCGGGTTATCCCAGTCTGGAGGTATATGCTAATGCTGTCAGCGGGTTATCCCAGTCTGGAGGTATATGCTAATACTGTCAGTGGTTATCCCAGTCTGGAGGTATATGCTAATACTGTCAGTGGTTATCCCAGTTAATCGCCTGAGATCAGTTCTTACAGAAGTGATTTTCTCTTATTGCCCCTTCAGTGGAAAACTTGCTTTTTTTTTTTTTTTAACCCCAGATCAGTGGCAGGGATCTAGTTAAGAACCACTCTGCAGCTTAGTGGAGGTGCCACAGACTGGATCACTGTCCAGACAGTGCCACCTGGCCAGAGAACACAGCTTGTAACCTTCAATCGGCAAGCTGCTTCCTGAAAAATCGATGTGCAAATGAAAGTAATTTTGGCCTCTTCAAAACAAACTAATTCATAAAAGTCATTTATAAAGTGTATTGACAACTTGAGATATAGAGAGAGAGAGCAAGAGACAGATAGCTACCATCTTACCTGTGTGGAATATGAAGTAAAGGAGCTGATCCAGTTGGTCCAATTTCTCTACAACGTTCTTCCCATCCTTTGGTAAGTTTGCAAAGTCTGGAAGGATCCCTTTCAACGTGAACTTCTACCTATTAATGAAGGAAAATCAGAGAGCATGAGATTATGGACATGATACACTATGGTCTATAAGTAGTTAAAAACCACCTGAAGTGCATCTCTGTGTGTCTCTGTCCAAAGAAAGTAAAAAGCCTCCTTATATATTGTATTCTGTTCAGATAGCCCAGAAAATAATCATGTGCCGTGAACCTAATTTTTCCCTCCTAAAACATAGTTCTGGTAAGGGAAATATATATATCCATCTGCACCGCCACAGTAACATTAAATAGCTTTTTGTAACTCAATTAAATAGAGAAAAGGGTTTATTCACTAGAGCAGAAGCTCCTTGAGTTCACGAAGCATAATAAAAGGAAATTTCTGGCATATTTCACTGTAAGATGGCCATTCATAAGCCATAGTTCCACTTTCAAGAAATCTCACTTAAGTGTGCTTTATACCGAGAACCCAAGGGACTCTTGCAGCAGAAGATCATTGGGATTAATTGACTGACTGGGAAATCAGTGAGAAGAAACTGCAACACAAAATTCGACATGAGCTACAATCTTAACTGAACAAAGAAGCAAATTTACGTAGTTGTAGCAGTAAAATGTAAAAGACTGCAAGACTTCCTCAGAATGTAACTTTTTATAGTTCATATCACAGTTTGATAAAGACTTGGAGATGCAATAATCACTTGGTGCATACAAGTCAATGATTTATATAACAATACAGCTAGAATGACCTCCATTGATGGATTTTACTTTTCACGTTTTATTAGTTAATCAATATAATTACTGATGTGCCTCACTATCGAAAATTTGATTCATGAATTTCGATGATTTAGTCTGTGTGAAGTTACAGGTACTAATGGCAAATGCAAAGGTAGGAGATACCGTACTGTATATCGCTGCATATACTCATTAGGTTCAGATTGTTGTCTACCTATAACGAAGGACAATACCTTTTCCTTTAAGAGAGCCAGCCGCTTCTCTTTTTCTGCTTCTGCCTCCTCTTTAGCTCGTTTTTCTCGTGCTTTTTCTTCAAGTTTCTGTTGATCCTACAACGGGATATTTTTGCATTAAATGGCACCACTCATTACAATTGCAAATGAAGCTCTGTTTTATGTTATTATTGAGAATGTATATTATTAGTATTAGTCTTAACAATCTTTAGTAGGTTTTGGGTCTCAGTGTCTCTTATTGCCGAAAGCGTTGTATACACTGTTTTATAATGAGTAGCCACAACAGCCAATGTTGTTTGAGAATCCTTTTGTATGTTACTATGTTTTAATGCTGTGATCCCTAATGTGTTAGTTAACTCAGTGAACTGTAGTCATCTTAGTGGAAAGCAGTTAATTATTAAAAACGTATTACCTGCTCATGTGAAACCCTAAAGAAGTTGAAACAGAAACAAATCTCCCGTGCGTACCACATCATATTACGTTTCATTGTTCAGCTGCTGGCCATCTATTGTCCTGTCCCCAAAACGCATCAAAATCAAAATGGCTTTCCTCAAACTTACTCGTTCCTGAAATCGGTATATTTCATACAGAGCCATCTTCTTCCTCTCTTCTATCTCCGCTTCTTCCTTCATCTCTTTTTCCAGTCTTAGAAACTCCTCTTGCTCTTTCTTTAGGCGCGTGTGTTCTTCCACCAAAAGCTTAACCTCCAGCTGACGCTGTCGCTCTTTCCTCTGTTTCTTTTGTTGTTCTTTTTCTTCTTTTAACCTCATTTCAAGCTTTGCTGCCACTTCAATCTCTTTCTTTTTTTTCCAGGCCTCCAGTTCCTGTTGCCGCTTCCTTCTTTCCTCTTCCAGTTTTTGTTTCTGAGCTGCTTCCTTTTGCTGCCGATCAGACTCGTCTTCCATCTTTTCTTGTAACTTTGATATTTCGTGTTTTTCCAGCTGTTTCTTTGCTTTCCACTTCTGAATAGCCTG
Source organism: Spea bombifrons (assembly GCF_027358695.1). NCBI lineage: Eukaryota > Metazoa > Chordata > Amphibia > Anura > Pelobatidae > Spea > Spea bombifrons. The sequence continues at coordinate 134,007,472 of NC_071087.1, read as the reverse complement.
AAAAGGCAAAATTACAGAAAGGAAACGCTGCTTTAGGTAGGAATTTAGAAGTTCACATAAGAGTCTCCCAATTCTTAGTGGAATACCCCTAACAACTGAACTAATCTCTCTCTCCCTCTCTCTCTCTCTACGACCGAGTGCCGACGTGCCATGACCTTCCTGAACGCAGACAACCTCTGCTGCTGCCCGCTACTTCCGCTGCGACTTCTATGACGGAGCGCCGGCGTTATATGACCTTTCGGTGCTCCACCATAGAAGCCCCGGCGGAAGTGACAGGCAGCAGCGGAGGTTGTCTAAGGCATATCTAGGGAGCAGAGTGGCATATTTGGGGGTCATAAAGCATATCAGGGGTGTAAAGCATATCTGGGGAGCAGAGAGGCATATTTGGGGGCATAAAGCATATCTATAAGTAAGGTGCATTATGAATCAAGGGGGGGGGCAGCTTAAAATGGCAATTGGTTTTCCAAGTTTCTGTTTGTATATAACATATGCTGACTAACTGCATACTAGATACCAAAAATGTTAAAATACATGTATTCCTGCTCATTAGATAAAATACTGTTTTACCATTCCCCTCCATTTAAGACTACCCTAACCTGCAGTGGCCCCCCATACCATTTTGTGGTTAGTATTGCTTTTGAATTGATAAAGGGAGTTTGATACTCTCAGAAGCTTGTTCTTAAAATGGAATGTTAGTCCGTTGAAAATGTATTATTTTATTTAGCAGTACTCATTTTTTTTACACTTACACTACTGGACTAAAACAACTTTCCTAAGCTAGATATTATATATTTCTTGGTCTAGTCAATGCAATATGCTAGTTAGGTGCCATCAAAAACATGTCATATGGAGTTTTGGTGAGCTTAAAAGCATTTGTGGTTTGTGTTAAACAAATACAAAAAAGGGCATGAACCTCACCTCTTTCTTTTTTTCCTCAAGGAAGAGGAACTCTTGATACCATTTTTCATGCTGCTGTACGTCCTCTCTTGTTCGACTAGGGAGATATGCCATTGCTTCTTCCAGGTATGCAGGCTTGCCCTTATGCTTTGTCCACACCTTAAGAAAGCTTTGGTGGTCGAAATCATCCCATCCTCCCAGACGGCCACCTGTCTGCTGTAGAAATTTTTCAAAGGCCATCACCTCTTCGGGAAGCTGGTGAGATATTATTGTGTCTGCTAGCACTTTCCCGGGAGGTGCTCTGAAGACCTTCTCTGGAGCCGTGCTCAGTGATGCCTCTATTTTCTTCTCCAAAGCAGTCAATTCAATGCTGGTAGACTTCTCCTCCTTCATTAGCTCTTCATAACTGAAATAAGTAAAGAAGTTAAAAGGTGCAAGATATATTTCAGTTAATATATCAGGTTCCTGCAAATTTCTTAACTTTTCCAAGGTGAGTTTTAAACTCTTGAGTGATGTTCTAATCCTTGTAGAGCAATTGGGTCTCGGTTTCTTACATTACCCAGTGACATACAGTCATCACAAATACAATAATACCACTCATGTCTCTTGGGCAAATTAAATTTAAATAAAGTCTATCAAGGCGTTTCGAACAAACAAAATGAAAAAAGCTCCAATCTTTGAAACAATATGGAGGGCGGTATCGTTCATACTTACATAACTCTCTGTTCTTCTTTAAAAGCTATGATTGCACTGTCTACTTCTTCCATCATTTCTCTGAGCTTTTCAACAACTGTAAGACATATGAATAAATATAATACATCCTTTTGTTATGGTACATTGATAGTAGCACATAAGGAACATTGCCAAATAAGTCTTATATCTAGAGTTCCCATAGGATTTTATTTTTATGGCACAAATATGCTACACAACATACAGCTTTATACTGCAAGTTCATTATAATATCTTTTTTTATATAATATAAACACATCATGTTTATTTGTGCAGTAGGACCCTGCTGTAAAAGTCTAAATCCAGGCACAAATTGTGAGTATAACACAAGATTTAATGCATATGTTTTTGAGCACATTAAGAAGAAAAAAGCAATCTGTTTTGGATGTATTTATACAGTGGACTAAAGAATCCTCGCAAGACTTAGATATAAGAGACTGACATTTGGAACATATTACAAAGACCTGCAGAACGAGATAAACAAAAGTGAAATAAAAGGGCAGAAAATGTGTTGGTCTGCGATATCTCACTGCACTAAAACCACTTTACTAAAGTGGCTTCTAGATTTTGTTGAAATATAAGGAAACACAAATAGACTATAGATGTTATATTTAAAAGTGATCTACGCAAGCAACCATTTAGGAAGTGCCCAGCAGATCCATTCAGGATACAAAACTTAATGTACTTAAAAAGGGTTCTTAAAAATTCTTGAAAAGTACCAACATTTTTGTTTAAATTCAGTGAATTTGAACAATCCCCACCCATCTCCCTCTGTTTTGCAAAGTGTTCCTGCCTGAAGTGCTCTGTAAAGCTCTTTGCTTCTGCTCCTTGATGGCACATTAGCCTAATTAAAAGGCTAGTATGCCACTGACAACACAGATACTGTGAGGGTTCAAATGTGATCCCAATACCTGCACCCGAGAGCATATCCTAAGTACAATCGTTAGTGCTTCCCGGGGCAAGCATTCACAACTGAAGAGAAGTGTTCTTCCTGCTTGTTTCACTGAAGAACGTCATTGAGCCAAATCCTCACCGATGCCCGTTAAACATCATTACTGTACATAACAATAGTTCTGCTTTATTGATCCTTACATTCTGGAGTAGGCTTCACATCTTTCAGTTGTCGCTGAAGTCTCTTGACATTGTTGTGTATTTTTGAAAGTTGCTGTTCTGTCTTAATTTCTGTGGAATAAACAAAGCAATAAAAATTAATCTACAAATATGGGTGTAAATGTGCTAGTACAAAACAAAAATAATAATCTACATTGCACAATATATCTAGACATTTTATGGAATGGTTACTTAGAATATAAAATGGTTGAGAAGAGACGGAACACTTTAGATATAAAGAACCCCATATGAGAAGCCCATTGCCATGTGTAGTCTTCAAATATTTTGAGGCTACAATAAGGGGGCTCTTATATTTACAAACACTGGGAATACTATAGAATGCCTAAATGTGTATATAGACACACAGACTTTACTGTTTTTTTATATATATATATATATATATATATATATATATATATATATATATATATATATAACTTATTTATATTGTTAGAAACTATGCCTGGAAGCATGGACAAAACTCTAATTTACTTTCTGCTTTTCTGTTGTTCGCCAGTTTTTGCTCATATTCTTCAAGCGTGCTGTACTCAGTCCTGAAGTCGCTCTTCTTGTTATAAAGATGTCCATTCTTGTCTTTTTCTAAATGTGCAATTCTTAAATGAGAGAAAAACCTGTTTAATATATATATACACACACACACTATGCCATGCTATATAAAGTATACAGTACTTTACACATTCCCTCAGCACAGAATGTTCAAAGAGACAACCAAGCATGGCCATCAGCCAGTAGGAAGCGACCCAGGAGAAGACCGTGGTCTTGGACGCGTCACACTGCAGTTATCCTGCATCCACCAGTAGTAAGGACTAAAAAAAAGCTAGTTGGAAGGAACATATTTGGTCACTATTTCGTGACTTCGCCAGAAGATTTCTTGGCCTGTGTGGTCCCAGGTCTCTCAATCAGTTTAAGAGGCAGCGGAAATACCGCTCGCTGGCATCACTTACTGGTTCTTAAGTTTCTCAGCTTCGCGGAAGAACTCTGCTTTCTTTGCTTGATCAGCCTTTATTTTCCAGTTTTGAACATGGAATCTTCTTTCTTCTTCAACTTGGCTAAAACAACTTTCATCCTGTGTGCAATAATAAGTATAAAACATACAAGATGAATTGTAACGATAAACATTTTGTGAGTTGGAAGAGAGTGTAGCGCATAAAACAGTCCATTTAGGATCTTGTGGGCTGGAGAACAGGAGATGCAGTGTAGGCCAGCTCTCCGTAACACGTATCAGGGAGTACACAGAGGATTCTTGCCCACAAGGTCCCCAAATTTGGTTCCGTAATTAATATCACCTATAGCCATTGGTGAGAATTGTATGATAGAGGTATAGGGCAAGAATTAGCGCCAAGGTGAGCAGAGGAAAAGGATATTTAGAATTTCAAGTAAAATGTATTACATTTGTAGGTAGTGCAGGCTTTTTGTGTGGCCCTTCAGCATGGCCCTTAATTTTCGTACATAGTTCCTATTGTCGTACCCAAGAACATGTCTTGTTCCTTTATGTTACTTGCTGTGTAACCGATTATTGCTTTTATTAGTTATTATAAGTACTGTATATGCAATCCTGAAACTACAAGTGTGTGAGCTACATTTATAACTTGTGTATTGGTGTTCTGATGTAATATGGCGGCCCACAATCTCTTTATACCTTTGGACACAAGAATGAATGGAAACAACAATTATATTTTTCTTGGCAAGCAGATATGGCGCTGTAGTCACCACTTATAATTTTAAAGTATTTTGCTGCACCTGTTTGCAGGGGAAACCAAGCAGGGTCCTCCCTATCTCAGACGTTAGAGGATCATCTTGATTCCAGGGGGACCATGGATAGAAAGATAATTTAAATATGCCTAAAATGCTCCTAATCATAAATACATGTTACACAGAACCTGACTTCTTCAGGGATGTTACAGTAATGATGAATCGTATTGGATTAGTCACCTTCCCAGATGACTCGTTAGTAAATACGTTATATTTAATGGTTATTGTACAGCGGCTGCCCTGATACGAACTTTTCACACAGACACACATCTATTGGCAAGCAGACTCCGGACCCCATCATAATCTCTTCAGATCTACAACCCCGGCCACTGTGTACCTGCTCCAAACCCGGCTCTGCCGCCTCCGACTCGCCGCCGACCGTTGCTAGGGAAGCCATGTTCCTGTAAAAACCGTCTGCAGAAACTTCACAGCAACGAAGCCTGGGCAGGAACTATGGGAGGAGCGGCACCCGGGGGTGGAGACTGGGGCGGGGTCCCCGTGCACGCGCACATGATGTGACTTTAGGCAAGCGCGCGTGCACGTGGAGCCGGGGGCTAGAGACTGAGGGGGATGCGTTGGTTTTGGCGGTCGTACCGCCCACGAAACTGTGAAAACGGTGTGATTGCCCGGTTTGTCGTGACTCCTTTCCGGTTCCTGAAAACTGGATACTGGTGTCAGATCCAGATGAGCCAAAATGTTACCTAGTTTTACCACAATCCATTTACGCAAATATATGGTGTTGTAGCATTGTTTAATAAACATCTTTATCAAATCGGGTTTATGTATTCTGAGTTATGTTTATAATATTTTTTTCATTCAAGTGAAGCTGCTCAGAGAAACACCTGCCCCTGCGCTTTGATGACGTTGTTGTGTCCCTAAAATGTGGTCGCCATAGATTACTTTTTACGCAAAATGCTGAATGAGAAACATGAAAGAAGGACGTAGCAGAAATGTTGAGAAGAGTGAAATTAAATTTCTCCTTAAGGAGTTAATATGCATTCTTCTTTAGTAGGGCTGTCAGGGACACTTTACCTATGACATGTCCAAGACCAACTCCAGCCTAGTTTCAAGGAAAATGTGTCAGCTTCGGTCATTGGGAATTTGTGGAATTAGGTCATTATTTTAATCTTGCAATATTATTATTATTATTTATTGTTTTATATAGCACCATCAAACTACGTAGGGTTGTACAATATATTGTTTAGTGAAGAAACTTAAGGTCTTCACGTAATTATCCATGAGTGAACAGCTAATTCTGGTGTGGAATTCAGGAGCATATAATTATTGTGATCCACAGTTAAAGGGACTCTCTAGCCATCATATATGCTTTAATGTATTTGATCATGCCTGGGAACTCTCCGGGTTTGGCCAGTTCTCGGGGATGACCCAAAAATCCTCTGGATCGCGGGAGAAGGTTCCTGACACGCCCCACTCCCTGGCCATTTCCCCCTTAAATGGGGCTGTTTCCCGCAATATCAGCAGGACCGCCCACTGACATCAGTGGGCAGTCCTGGCCATGTCCCTCAAGGGTAGGCTCTGAGTAGCCGGAGCCCTCAAGATCCCAGATATGTATATGATAGCTGTATGGTCCCTTTAAACTTTTGTGGCGCTCCCCTTGCAAATGCATGGGGGAATTCTGCAAAGCCCCCCAATATGCGGATAATGCCGACTAGGATCTGTTGTGATCTACCAATCCATATCAAGAAAGTCGGCCCACGGAAGAGGAGGGTACCTGTTGTTGTAGAGCTGCTGCTTCTATGTCAAGTAAGTTCCTTTTTCGCTTTTCTTTTCCATTTGTAGCAAAGCATAAAAAATATTGGATAGCCATACATATAAATAATTCTTTCAATTCTTGCATCTAAAATGTCATCCTTTACATAAAACTGTTGATGCCGATTTATTTTTTTAAAGGAATGACCAACATTGTCCTTTATTTGCTTGTATCTAAGCAACAGAGCTTTTCATTTTGTGTCAGGAATAAGACAAAATGTGTACTTTGTTTCTTTACATTTGTATTATGACCACCCCTCTCTCTGATGTAAACTAAATATAAACCTCTGATTTACATTTAGCTTCTAATTAAATATATAAATGTTTTAAGATATATGTTTTTTTTTTACACATACTGTATTCTTGATATGGAGAATGTATAGCAGAATACTCGTAAGTATTTTCTACAGTATGTCTACCTAAAGGTGCCAATATGGCGGAACTATGAGTTCCAACAACCAGCGGGATGGTTGTAGGCCTTCAGCCACAGTAGCACAGAAAATCACACACTTTCAACAATCCAGAAAAGAAAGTGTATCCTAAAGGGTTGAATAGATATTGATGTTTTTGACCCTAAAGCATCTTCAGAGGTCTTTAGAGCCAGCATATCCACAGAACAAGCTGTAGAGTCACATAATGGTGGTGGAAGCTGGCTGGACTTTCGCAGACACCGCATATTGAGTGAATCAGCGCGGTATGACATTATAACCCTGTAATGGAACATGATAGTCAAAGTTAGAAGAACCATAAAGATGCTGAATATATTTGCTCAGTTTATTTAATAATATTTATGATTGATATTTCCATTAGAACCACTACGTAGTCTTGACACTCAATCTGAGACATAGCGGTGGCAGTATTAAAGGGTCAGATTCCCTTTTGTAGGCATGACAATATACAACATCCTTATTTAGAAAGTGTTTTATCAGGAAGAATACGTTGAGGCACATGTGGATGCAGTAACTGTACTCACTGCTGGAACCATGTCAGGGACCATTGCAGACCTTAAGTAGCATCATTCCAACTACTCAGCGTAAAATAGTGATGGGCTAATAAAACATTTGGACTTCAGTAATCTCAGAAGTCCGCCACTAGATGTAGCAAGAGGGCAGACTGTATGGTGCTGTTAGCCTCCTCATTCATTTTAAGAAAATACATCTTAGCCAATGAAAACACCAGGAAAAAACACAAGAACAGCGACTCTTTGTGAAGAGCCACTCTAATAACATATAAAGGGCATCTTCAGATCTTAACCTTTGCCAGCATTTAGCTGTGTTTTGCATTCATCACTCCGAGCTCCATATTGATTAGGACACGACAAATAACTTTATTATGGAAAAATTTGCATCTAAAATAGAAATGTTAGATGTTTAGAACGCTTTTGCATTCTCTGTATTTGGTTAAGTAAATGGATCTAGCCGTATTAGCCCAACAGAAATCGGAGTCTGCAGTTGAAGTTGATACCTTTTATTGAGCCAGAGTAGATAGAGGCATAAAGTTACGTAAAGGTCCAACACAGTTCTTCTTGTAACATTTTAATAATAGACCTCGCAGTTATGACTCAGTGGATCTGTCTTTAGAAGCTCTTCCTGTGTATATTTTACAGATTTATTTTATTATAAACAATTTCAATGAAACACCACAATAAAAAAAAAATTGCAATAGCCAATATGTATCTTTAGCAGCATGGATCTTTGGTGGCTACCAATACTTGAATGTCACGCTTTTAGATTAAATCCCTCATTTAAATTTAGACGTGTCAAGAAAGGTTTCTTTTTGACACAAATTGACGCATATTCTGACATGAATGAAGTACCTGCTTCCTACCTGCGCAATCTAGGGGTTTTCCATGTTTCTTTGCGCAGCTCTGCCACTTTCGGTTTGGTGGCACTTTATTTAACAATTTACAGAATGAAATAGGCCCCCTTGTATTTTTTATTGGTGACATTCACTTGCACATTATTTATTCCAAGTGTCTAGTTTCACTATAGCTATATATTATAACCTTATAGTTTTAGCAACCTTATAAACAGCTTACACTTTACCTAAGGGATAATTATACAGTATACAGATCAGAACAGTAGATTAGGCTATTCTCAAATGCCTAGTTTTTTTCTTGAAATCCTAAAACCCCTTAGTAAATATGTCCAATATTAAATATGGTTCTACATACGCAGATTGCACACAAAGCCTATGGATGGGATGGTAAACGCCACATCGTAGGGTAAACACATATAAAATGTGGGTCCCCTGCCATCATTTGTATGCTTGTTTTTGAAATTACTATTTATATATGGGGCTTTGACAGGTGAGGTGAACCTGTTATATCGCAATATCCAATCCCTGCATATAGGCAGGGATGAAATGATTTGTCCTACATACTAACAAGAAGATCTTGCTTTAGATCAGAGGAGAACATGTAGGCCGTTCTTATTTATTGTTGTGTAACCATGGTTACGGACATTAATAGGCCTTTCCATGGTGGTGGTTCTGTGTTTGATTAGATGTATAAACAAGTCTTGTGTGATTGATAAGGTGAAGCGAGGCTACCGTAAGGCAATAAAGGAAGACCTACGGATGGGGTGACCAATCTGCAGCCGTATAGGAGGTCGTCCAGACCCAAGTAGTCAACCACGTACCTTACATGATTGGCACTTAAAGAATTTCATGCACATGACATTTAGTTGCTTAGCATCTCTTCAGTCTTTCAGAGCTGTCGATGTTTATATGCAGTTGACACTGATTATGCTTATTGTGTTCTGAAATACTTTTGTACAGTAAATGACTATCCAAAAAAGGTTTCCGATTGCTAAGTGTTACCATAGAAACAGGCATTTTCACACAAATCTTGTATTTTCACATAATATTCTTTTTTTTGGACAGCTTTCGGTAATTGAAATGCCACTAAATACGGGTAAAGAGGCTGCCTTTCATATGATGAATTGATTTAAGCGTAATTAACTGATCAGAGAACTGAAAGCTGCTGCTTTGGCCACTTTTCAGATTCAAATTATTATTGGTAATCTCTGAATGCTTTTTATTCTGCTCTACCCGCAATATTGGTTTATTTAAAGAAATAACAACGGGTGTTAGGCCTTTCACTGCTGGCTGAGGGTGATGGGAATCGTGGTCCACAAGCTTACCAGTTTATATATTTTTTTTTTTATTTTAAAATACAAAAAAAATGTATTTATTGAGTTTTTGTTATCATTGTGATGGAAAATGATGGAAGATACACATATTCAGCCTATAATTTTTATCATTTATGGGTGTAAGCCTGCTTCCTGCTATAATGTAGTCAGTCTTGCTTGTTTTAGTCTCCGTGTCCTATGGCTTAAAGACACAAAGCATAGGAGTAGCAGATAACTTGATGATATAACAAAAAAGATTGATTTTATAATCATCTGATATTATATATTCTACTGAGCAGACTGACAAAAAACTATAATAAGATGAAAACACAAGCATTTAATTTCACAAGTTTTAGTGCTTCAACTGCAAATAACATTTCAGTTCATGTAATTTCCCTAATTGCCAAGAGAACTATAAAACTGGATTCTTTACTTATTAAAACAATGTATCATGTTACATGCAAGACAATTAAAGGAAGAAAGCAAAAATGCATGCAGCGAATATATATAAAATACAGTAAATGTAGCTAAAAAAGATTTTGAAAAAAGAAATAAATATATATATATATATATATATATATATATACACACACACACACACACACATTTCTAAAAATAGTTATCAAGGAAATGGAAACGTCACACAAAGAAGAGGCAGTGAATAATCCCATCCCAAAGTGGTACGAGTGATGCAGTAAGCCGACATATTCATTATTTTGCTAAAGTTTTTTTACCTTTTTTCTTTCTATTTATAACCCAGGTATCCATCCAACTGCAGAAACACAGCAAATTTCGGTTGTATAGATAAAGAGAATGAATGATTGAGAACATTAGAAGAGACATTGTAAGAGATTTCCCGTAGACTAAAAATCATTTGCACAATCGCCTACCCACAGACATTGTCCTTATTTTCCATTAGCCTCTGGAATATATAGCCGTGTATTTTTCTATTAGAAACCAATTGCTGGATGCAGAAATTTTCCTAATTTACATTCCATGCTGCTTGCTTCTTTTGTCTCTTACTAATGGATTTATTACGTGGCAGTAGAAATGTACTTTCTAGATGGATGGACTTGGGTCAAGCAATGGACTATTTTGATGGATTTGGTGGCTGATGGCTTAGAGAGTTGTGGTCCAACCAGGGCCGTCCTTAGGGGTGTGCGACCTGTGCGGCCGCACAGGGCGCCATGGCAACAGGGGCGCCTGCACGGGACTTAAATTAAAACATCGGGTTTTTTTTTTTTTTACTTTATTTAAATCCTCCATGTTAAATGAAGTTTTTTTAGAAGGGGCAGAGAGATGGGGCAGAGGGAGGGGCAGTGAGATGGGGCAGAGGGGGGGGGCAGTGAGAAGGGGCAGAGTTGGTAGCTAGTGAGAAAGGGGAGTTTTGTGACAAGATTTTTTTCCTTTCCTTTTTTGGGATGGGGGGGCACCACAGGAGTAGTCCGCACAGGGTGCCGGAACACTTAAGGCCGGCTCTGGGTCCAACACAGTCCAAACGACTCAGGGCACTCCACATTTATATATACCACAATTTTGTCAGTGATCACTTCTTCATTATTAAGAATGTCCTAGTTCATTGCTCTAGAGCAACCACAAAAGATGTCATTTGATGAAATTCGACGAAGCCCCACGGAAGCCTGAATGCATGTTACTGCAAAATTAACTGCAAATGAAAGCACTGGCAATTGGTTCAACATGTAGAATGTTACATAAGCCATAAATGTCCTAGAACTAAGCCACGTAATAACTAAAACAATAATAACAGTGATAGCATCCAAGCAGAAAGTAGCTAGAAGTCTTGATTTCCCTGAGACTAGCTGTGACTCCCACAGTATGCACATAGACATTGTTGTCTTGCTGTGCAGCTCTAGCATGCTACTCCTGCTTCTCAAAGCGAATCCCATTCCCTAGACAACTGCCTTTGTTTGCCAGCCCCTATGCGTCTTTCATTCTAGTTGCTGCTAGGAACCTCCCTATTTGGAAGGTTGAATATGGAATATGAGATCTCAGAGTCCAAGGTCACTCACTAATAGGCTGAAACAAGGAAGCCTATGTATGAAACCTTCTGAAATGTATTGAAATAACTAATAATTTGTCTCTAATGTTATGTGCACTGAAGACACCATCATTCAAATGGATTGCATTTGACAGAAACCACACATGCACGTCTTGTAACAGCCATTATATGAGGAAAGCGACCATTAAAATATAGCTAGTACACGGTAGGCTACAATAACTGAAAGGTTTTGTGTTTTTGGAAAGGGAGTGATTATAAAGTTGATGACTTCATTATCAATGCAAGGAGTTCCATTTCCTTTTGAGTTGGAGGGATTTGTTTATTATGGAGACCATTACAGGCATTTGAGCCATGGTTCAATTAGTAAAACAATGCCATAATGCTTCTAGCAACAAAATATTGCATCATAGTGAGTTACAGAAATACTGTTCATTTTCATCAGCAGATCAGTTTTATACAGGGGGCTTTTGATAGCAACAGGCAGTGGTGTAGTCTGATCTTGGCCTAAGGAACGGTTCCTGGGGTGGAGGCCCTGTCCTGCTTTAAAAGGACCATGTTGACCTAGTGAGCCGTGGATATAGACGGTGGTGGCCTGGAGATATGGGAAAGCTGGGAAAGCGGAATGTATGTTTGGATGATTAAAAGATGAGTTAAAGATAGATTATACACTTTCTGGACAGATGTAGGTAGATATTGGTGATTTTCAAAGCTAGAAATCATAGACACGAGTCTGACAGGCTAAGATAAAACATTCCTGAGATTAGGTGCATTGTGAAATCAGGAAAATTTGCGCTTGTATTTATATTTCTTAGTTTAAAGTGGTATTTTGTTTTTCATGTTTTTTTATTGATAATCTTGATGGAAGTCTAGTAAACATTACACTTTTTTTATAAGGCTCTTGAAAAAATTCTTACATAGAATTGCTTAACTACGTAATTGGCAACCCCGTTATTTTTATTTCAGTTTTCTATTGTATTAGTTGAAACAGATAAAAAAAGAGCAGACAATTTGCAGTTTACTGTTACTGAAACAGACAGTTATCTTTCACACTGATGTGTGAAACTGCTCGAGATATTTATTAAATCTGTAGCAAACTGCCAAGGCAGAAAAAAAACTTTACAACAACATCAATATCTTCCAATATGAAGCAACTTGTAAATACCGTAGATCAAACCTATGATATTGGCAGAAAGGATTTCCTGGGTAAAGGGCTTGTGCACGGAGGATCAGGAAGCTTGTGTGAACGGGAGGCCAGTATTGCAAAATCAGAAAGCTAATGTTAGCAGGACGGTAAGGTTTGTAGGTCACTGCTATGAGCAGGAGGCCATTATCAGCAGGAACGGGAAGCTGGCGTTAGCAGAGAGAGGAGGGTAAGGAGAGCGGAAGGTTGGCATGAGTTTGGTTTAAACTGGAAATTGGAGTAGTTTGATTTAGAAGAGTGAAAAAATATACCTAGATAACAATACAGTGTTGTAATTTAAAAGGCAACTCACACTATACTTTTATATTATTGTAGTTTGTAAAGCTAGTTCCCGTGATCTGGTAGCCTCTTTGAGATCGGAACATGGCACGAGTTGCATCACAAGTGAAGCCGTGTGTAACGTAATCATGTAGATATTTATGCCGCAAATGGAGTCAGATACCCATGCTAAGCTTTATGTATGTTTTTCTTCTCCTAAGCTTCAAGTCACAAAAGGCGTACTTAGCACATTAATGTGTATCCTACTAACAATATTAATATGCCACTTACAAGAAAAGATAATGGGAGTTTATTATTATTATTATTATCTTTTATTTATACAGCGCCAACAATTTACGCAGCTCTTAATACAATACATATATTCAATGGATATGACAAGACAAGAATTGACAGACTAAGACAAACCGATACATTCGGTGGAGAGAGCCCTGCTCGCAAGCTATTTAGGCATACATGTAGTTGGCCTTGTGCTATGTTAAACATATAGCCAAGGCCAAATACCAAGTATGATTTCAAGTAGAAACAATAAGTATGGTCACAATACAGGGTCAGTATTTTCTAGAGGAAAAGAGGAAGCCACCCAAGAGAAACTTCCATAATGCTCATCTAGGAGTAGCCACAATGTTTTTGCTATGATATTGTGACAGTGTAGTCCTGAAGTGTTACCTGTTATCAATTCCCATTCTCCAAACTACCAAATCTGCAACTACTAATCTAAGGGAAAACAGGACAGCACACGTTTGTTTTATTTATTCTTAGCCACTGTTTATTTTTTAGTAAAAATGTGGCACCATATACTGTACAAAACAAACAAGTCTAATTTAATGTTGACTCGTTTGACACTTTTGCACACATATAGATGTCAAACATGCTTTCTAAGTGTCACAAGTAAGCTGAGACTCATGGACGCATTTGTAACACAGCTGCATCACTGCAGACCAGCTTCTTTACATAGCGTGTCTATGGCCAACCTATTACATTACTAGCAAAACAACCCTTGATGAAACTGCACAGTAAGCACTAGATTCTATTACCCATGAGAAATGTATCTCTGCTCCAAATTCATCGCTAGATATTTTAATACAGAAAAAAAGTATAGAGTGTTCACATAGCTATAGGCTTAGACCTAGGGTACCTGAATTTCTCATGGACAATAGCATCTAGACCTTGTTATGCTGGGTAATTACTCTGAACCCAAGTTTATCTTAGGGACTCTTGGCCCTGTCTCTTAGGCCCCCTACACTATGACACTATTGATTATTTTTCACGGTTTATCACAGCCTGCTGTTGGAGAGTCCCAGCATATTACATCAAATCCTGGAGCCCAGCATCAGGAGGCGCACAAACTGAAGTGAATGAAGCAAAAATGTAAAGGCCTGTAGTGGTGGATAGTAGTGGTAGATGTTAAAGGGGGTGCAGGGGACCTCCACCCCAGTACAGCACAAGTAGGTACAATGAAGATTATGTGAAACACAGATTATATGTGGTGACTGGGACAAATATAGGAATATGTTTCACTTTATGCAACCTAACACATATATAATCACTGTTACGCTGTCTTGTAAAACAGCCCGCCTGTGCCATCTATGATGTAATGTAATGTGACTACATTGCACACATAGGACTTGCCCACCACCCAGATTACACACATTATAATTTTCCCCTGCACCAATATTGCATCCACAGGACTTGCACAGTACCCAGATTGCAGACATAGGACTTGCCCCAGCACCCCAATTGCACACACAGAACTTGCCCCAGCACCTCAATTACACACATAGGACTTGCTCCAGCACCCCAATTGGACACATAGGACTTGCCCCAGCACCCCAATTGCACACACAGAACTTGCCCCAGCACCTCAGTTACACACATAGGACTTGCTCCAGCACCCCAATTGGACACATAGGACTTGCTTCAGCACCCCAATTGCACACATAGGACTTGCTCCAGCACCCCAATTGCACACATAGGACTGGCCTCAGCACCCAGATTGCACCCACAGGATTTTTCCCAGCACCCAGATTACAGAGAGACGCAGGCACTGGTGTAACTACAGGGGTTGCAGCTGCGTCGGCACCCTGCAACCCCTTCTTCCTGTCTCCTCGTGCCGGTTCAAAATTGTTTAGAAAGGGCCCTTCCCACCTGGACCACACAGATACAAGTTGAAAGAGCCTATTTTGAACCACCATGGGGGGACAGAAGTGTATCCGGTGAAACCGAGGCTGCTCGCACAGAGCAGCCGGATAACAAGCTGCAAGAGCGGTGAGAGGTAAGCAGGGGCGTTCTGGCTGTATGTATATTGTGTTTATATATATATATATATATATATCTATATATGTCTACTTGTGTGTTTGAACATGGATGTGTACATGTGTGCGTGTGTAAGCATGATTGTATACTTGTGTGTGGGTGTGAGCATGGATGTGTGCTTGTGTGTGAGCATGGATGTGTACTTGTGTGTGAGCATGGATGTGTACTTGTGTGCATGTGTGAGCAAGGTTTTGTACCTGTGTGTCAGAATGGATCTGTATGGATCTGTATGGATCTTGTGTGTGTTAACGAGCACCTAGATTGTAAACACAGTAGTCTCAGATCTCCTCTCAGTCCATGCTTCTTACAGTCTGGCTACCTCCTCCCGCAGAGCTGCTGGGAGGGCGCCCTCTGGGGTTTAACACACTGCAGTCGCATTGGTCGCACACCCCAAAGGCCAGCCCTGGATCTGCCCTATTGCATTTCAGGTAATGTGTTTCAGGGATAAAAGCTGTATCAAGGGCTGCTGTGCAGTGGGCACGAGTTTATCCATACATCCGATTACAATATGTATTGACAGACATTCTTTCATAAAGCTACCACTTTTACTTTAAAGAGGTAGCAAATATCTTATTAAGGATAATAACATGTAAAATGAAAGGCTTTTTGCTGTGGATCACATTTGAAACAAAAGAATAATTATGTCTGTTGATTCACAGTTCCTTATCGTCGCCTGGGAACAGAAAATTTGTATTTTACATCTGTTCAAATAGAACAAAAACTTCCAGCTCTATGCAAACACCACACAGAGGTTGGTATATTATGGTTGATGGTGATGATTAAGCACATTATTAAAGATTTCCAAGTAATCAGGGGGAATTCAAATATGTAAAAAAAAGCCTTGAAGCAAGTTTCTGTTCAATTTTCATGATAATGTGTGTACTTAAGAACATTATACCACCTCCACACCTTGCTGGATAGAAATAACAAGCTGGCATTAATTGCACTGCTGAAATACTGACGGGAGTTACTCCAGTTTTTGTTCTTCTTTTAGACACGGTGGAGTTCATTAATTAGCAAGCGAATACCATCTGGACTAACCAAAAGAAACATTTCCCTTATGCGAACATGGAAAAAACACTATTACAATGGAACAGAAAATAGTATTATTCTGATACATTTAATATATTTTTAACCATTCAGTCTTGTGATACACTATATGGACAAAAGTATTGGGACACCAACATGGACTTTTATGACATTGCATTCTAAATACACAGACATTAATCTGAAGTTGGTCCCTTTGCAGCTACAACAGCTTCCTCACGTCTGTGAAGGGTTTCCAAAAGATTTTTGGAGTGTTTCTGTGGGAGTTTTTGTGCATTTGTGAGGTCAGGCACTGATGTTGAATGGAAGGCCTGGCTCACAATCTCCGTTCATCCCAAAGGTGTTTGATGTGTCAGTCAAGTTCTTCCATGCCAAAAAACATGTCTTTATGGACCATCCTTTGTGCACAGGGGCACAGTCATGCTGGAATAGAAAATGAGCTTCCCCAAACTGCTCCCACAAAGTTGGAAGCATAGCGTTGTCCAAAGTGTCTTGGTATGCTGAAGCATTAAGATTTCCCATCACTGGAACTAAAGAGCCCAACCCTGGAAAACAGATCCAGACCATTATCCCTTCTCCACCAAACATTACAGTTGGCACAATGCAGTCAGGCAGGCAACATTCTCCTGACATCCACCAAACTCGCCCATCAGACTGCCAAACAGAAAAGTGTGATTTGTCTCTCCGCAGAACACGTTTCCTCTGCTCCAGAGTCCAGTGGCAGCCTGATTTACACCACTCGATCAGACTTTTGGCATTGTACTTAGTAATTTGAGGCTTGCGTGCAGCTGCTCAGCCATGGAAACCCATTTCATGAAGCTCCCGCTGCACAGTTTTTGTGCTGATATTAATGCCAGTGGAAGTTTGGAACTCTTCAGCTATAGAATTAGCAGAGTGTTGGCGACTTTTATGCACCATGCACCTTAGCTCTATGTAACCCTGCTTTGTGACTTTGTAGTCTTCCGCTTTGAGTTGCTGCTGTTCCTAAACCTTTAACTTTCCAACAATACACCTTACAGTTGTGTGTGGAATGTCTAGCAGGGATGAAATTAAAATTAAAGGGACAGTAAAAGAATAAATATGTCTCATATAGTGCAGAAGTGGTACCAATATCCACGGATCACAATCTCAACCGAGTAACTTCAGATCTATGAGCCTGATATCTGTAGTGGGGGAATTATTTGAAAGCTTGGTAAAATTCAGCAATATATTTTTTCCAACAGAGTCAAAACAGTTTTATAATGGACACAATGTGTCACACTAACGTAATTGGACTCTATGAAGAGGTGAGCAATAATATAGCCCAAAGTATTTAAGTAATGTATGTATGTATGTATGTATGTAATTTATTTTAATATAGGCTTAGGCAACTTATTGTACCTGGGTTGAAAACTAGATTAAAGATAGTGTTTATAGAGTTGTTGTTAATGCGGAGCTGCATGTCGACTTGCTGTGGTCTATTTCTGGATTTCTATATGTCCTGAACCTCTGATTCCTTGATTCCAGTCTTGCTCTTTGCTTCAGCTCTGTTTTCTTTATAAGGTGTGCTCCACCTGTGTGTTCTGTTTGTCTCAGTCAGCAGTCTTAAGGTATGTCCTTCTTGGTTTTGTGTATAGATTAAATGTTCAGTTTATTAGTACTTCCGTAGGCAGGGTTTAGCGTTAGGACCCACCAAATATTGGAGTACTTTGGCGTAGTGGTGGGCTAAGCATACTATGGCCATAAGATGTGATGGAATCTCCAACTGTTATCTTGTAGTCCTAGGCTAGTTCCTGTATTTATGTGTGTCAGTTTGTGATGTAACCTGTATCCCCGCTAGAGGGGTGTCCTGTCCTGAAACCCTGGTAGAGAGGTGTCCTGTTGTGAAGCCCCGGTAGAGGGGTGTCCTGTCCTGTTCATGTCGGATCTTGAGTATTCCTTGTCTTGTTCCCTGTTGTACCCTGTATTATGTATGTCTTGTCCAGTTATGTTTCTTGCTTGGTCTCCCTGTCCCTTGCTCGCTTTGTCCTCCTTGCTCGCTTTGTCCCCCTTGCTTGCTATGTTTCCCCTGTACTCTGCTTAGCTTCCATACTCCCAGCCTTCAGCATCCTGCACATGATTCTACTGCTATGTCTCATGCCTGCTCCAGGGTGCCTGCAGGACATCTCCAAGTTTTGGTTAACATCAGCTGCTATGTCAGGGCGCTGGTATGTGGCTGCTCAACCTTAGATGCCCATCTGGGAGAGTGCAGTTGCTCTGCACCAGCCCCTGCCCTACTCTGCTGCTGCGCAATAACTCCTGAACACCATCTTTGGGCGCTCTGGGTCATTGTTTACTGTTTATACTGTTTAGGCATAAAGATGATCCTATTAAGCTTTGGGGTACAAAGGCAGCAGAGACAAGCTGTCTGGGGAAATAGATGGCAGAGACAAGCTGTTTGGGGATAAAGGTTGCACTGTTAAGCTGCTTGGGAGCAAATATAACACTGATAAGCTTTGTGGGTATACATATGGCAGTGATAACCTGCTTGTAGACAAAAATGGCACTGGCCAGTGACAAGCTGGGGTCACTTACTGCCACCTATGCTCAGTGTCTATGCACAAGCTGGATTGTGTTTACATACACTGTTATACACTGTCGGGCAAGAAATGAATATAGTTGACATGGATGACTGATCTTGGTGAAAATGGTTGACTTTTCACTTTTATTGTTTTATTTAAAGATTATCTTTTAAAATAATACATAAAACATTTTAAACGGTGCACAAAAACACAAAATATACAAGTAGGTGCTTGGTATCCACTCTTAAGCGCTATGGCTATACATAATCCAAATAAATGCTTGGTTCTTGTCATTATTTCTTTATGGACAAGCTGTAGTAACCAATGCAAGGACTATAAAATTCCACTTAAAGCAGCAAGGTGGGTTCTTTACAGTAAGAACAAAAAAGATGTGGAATTTACTACCCACATTCGCCTTCCTATCAAATTTGATATATGCCTTTTATTATTTATTTTTTTTAACAAAGAATGTGCAGGGATATAGTTGGTTTTACGAACAGGATTAATCGTAGCTTATTGATCCAGTGAGAAAGGAGACTGCTATTTTGGAGTCAAGAATGGAAATTGCTTCAGTGTGGGGTTTTCAACTTCTTGATTACCAGCAAGGTTGAACTTTATAGACTTGCAGCTTTTTTAACCTAAGTTACTATGATGGTCTATTGCATAAAATCTATACTCTTTTTTTTACTACTTTATATACTTAAAATATTTAACAATTACCATTTCCTTAAATACAAAGTAATTATATACTTGGCACAGCAAATCCAACAGGATAGCTGGTGTCACATGAGGTAACTGGTGCAGTGTTCAGGAAGACTTCTGGTCACACAAGAGTACAGTGGTAGCTGAGTACTTGCATGAAACAGGTATGTGAAAATGTAACAGTCAAGGCTGTTTCAGGTAAGGCATTGGCTATATGTTCTTTATTACGGTAAGACAAATGTTACAGTGTTATCGAGGCTGGATTCACTGTGGGTCAGTGAGTGTTGCTCTGTGAAGGTACAACTGGGCTGGGGGCCTCTAATTTAAGCTTATTGGAAAGCCAATACAAGGAGGACTTGCAGGGGGCTCTATTTTTATTACATATGTCCCTGTCCAGCTTAACTATGACACTAATAATATTTCTTTTTTTAACTAACTATAGTTAACTAAGTCATGTTTTGGAAACCTCCCTGGGAATCTCTGGACATTACTCTCAGAAAGTGAGACCTCATTTGGTTGATGGATATGTGAAGAGCCTCTTCTTGTTCTGGGAGTACAGCAAACTCATTTTTTGGTTGTGCTTCAGGGAGATTAAATGATCATGCCCTGCACCTGTTGCTGGTGTCGTTAAAATCTTGATGTGGATTTGGAAATCCTTTCCTTGTTCTCCAGTCTGCTCCAACCTAAAGTTGGTTGGGGCATTTGTTTCTCTCATTACTCTACAAATGCTCCACCACAATGGCGCATATACAGTAATATGACCTGTGCAGCACATGTGCACAAATCCCCAACACACATCATAGCAAACAGAAGGGCAACTTCCATATATCGGCATAGCCATTTACCATGTGATCAAATGTTCTACCAACCTTTGAGAGTATGTTTTTACGATTAACCTTTTGAGTGTCAGGACACATTTTTTCCCTTAGGAAGCCATGCCAATTTTTTAAATTCTCATGTAACAAATCCAGGGGCTAATCTAAAAGGGTAAATATGAACAAGACAGGGGTCAAAGTGTCACAAAATTCAAATCCAAAAGAGCAAACAGAGAAGTGGCCATGCAGACCAAAGGTGAGGACATGCTTAAGAATGGGTAGGTCAAGATCAGGCAGTTGGCCTGGATTACAGAGGATACTAGATGAAAGGAACGCACAGGAATAAGTCCAGGGAGGTACAGAACGTCTGATCAAGGAGGGAGGGTTTAAATAAAGCAACTGAAATAAGAGAGGGCAAACCACTTCTAGTCACCAGAATGTGTCATTTGCGTAATCCCATCTGTGATGTAGCCATCTGTGCACATGTTAAAGAATAAAAACATTTATTTATACAAATACCTTTGAGCAGATATTAATACATTTTTTCAGCAGCATTCCCTACTTCCCTGATGAAGTTTTAGCATTTAAGTGTAAACACAAAAGATCCATTGTTAATGCAAGGCTTCCTCTGAGGATGTCATGGGCTACCCGACTAGGTATGTAGTTGACATCTAAAGCCTACATGTATGTATATGGCACACTAAGGGTTAAACCCCCTTTCTATATTTGTAGCATGCCTATTACATGCAAGGCAGATGTAGCAAAAGGATGTTGCAGTGAGTCACCACGTTATTTTTGCATGCTAATCTACATGTAGATATTTGTAAATGACACCAATTTATCTATGGCATTAGACTGTAAAACCACTCAGTTTATCCCCAGGATGAAATGCAAATAGCCTTTGCCCTTTGTTTGTGTCCTGTCATAGCTTTTACAGCCTGTTTTGTAACCAGTGTAATAGTTTAGATATGTGGTTTCAAAGTATATTTTATTTCTATACCCAGCCACACAAAGGCTGCTAGAACCATCCAACCAGTACCTGCCAACAAAAAAGAAGCAGGGACACACTAAGTCAGGTGCAAGATACCCAGGGCCCGCTAACCTGTGCCCAGCAGGGTCAAGTAATATGTGACCTGACTCCACCCCAATAGGACAGCAACTTGCATGGAGAGTGCAAACTGCAGTAAAGACACTTGCAAAAATAAACACTGTCCTAAATACTTGGAGATAGGGACAACTTCAAGGATAGTGGCTACACGAGGGCAAATATCAATTGCGCGGTACAAAATGGCAAAAACAGAGGCAATGTCAGGTGAATGCAGAGGTCCGGGCTGGTGGCTTTGGATCGTAGTAGAGGTGCAAGCAGGAGGTCAAGGTCCAGGAAATATAGAGATCAAGGGAACAGGTAATCAAGGGACACCATCGCAATATTTCCATCACTAGCAACCTGTGTGAAAATTTCTGAGCACTCCTTCTTGCTTCCTCCTACTGGTGCCTGCCATCTTGGATCTTCTGTTACCTCGTTGTTCTGGCTTCTGGATAACTATTTGCGGTTATCTCTGACGTGGGGATATGACAGGGGTATGGGTACAGGGAGGGAGAGCTGGCAAGCTGCACTGATGATAGTAAAGAGAGACAGTGTGTGAGTGTACATTTCTATGCATGTACATGTATGTGTGTGTATGGTGGTGGGTGAGTATGTGTTACTGTATGGCAGTAGAGTATGCATGTGCCTGGTGTTAGTGTGTATAAGCGTATAGTGTTAGCATCGTGTTAGAGTGTATGTTAATATAAACTGTTAAAATGAGTATGTGGTAGTATTTGGTGTTAGCGTGCTGTGTGTGGAGGGACGTTCATGTGTGTTTCAACATATCATGTTAGTATTTGGTTTTAGCATGTGTGCAAGGGAGAAGAGGGACACAATAGGTTTGCATGCTAGCATGTGCATGTTTTTTACTTATATTGAGGTTCCAACATATACTTTACCCAGGTGCTACTAACCCTAGGCTAACCCCTGAAGGGGAGGAATAATCATGTACATCCAGAATATGTGGTTCAGATGGCTGCTCCTATAATATACACATAGGTGAAACTCTAATAAACATATAAAGCATATTTAATCTGCAAATACCATTACACTGGTTTATTTATTTCTTTGGACTGTAAAATGTAGGAGTTAGGAAAGGTGACATATCTGATTTGAATGCCAAAGGGTTCACCTTACATAGCCTTTTTGAAATCAATGGAACTTTGTCAGTTTTTTTAGCTCTTATAAAATTGACTCCATACATTGTCCATACAGGGGTCAATATAGCATTATGTTATAAAACTTGATTTATAAGTCAGTTTTATTATGGTTGAACATGTAACAAGTTACTGGCATTTGCTTCTTTCTTTCTTTCTTTCTTTCTTTCTGTCTTTGAGAGCTACTAGTTCTGCATGATAATTATGGTGGCTAGCGTGTTCAGGACTATGTGAGGCCTTGTGTGGGGACAAAGGTTGTTATCCAACATACAGTGGACAGAGTATTTAAATAGCAAAATTCGAAAGGGATTTAACAGTCTGTTCAACATACGCAAAACACGTCTGCTAAAATTCAAATAAGCTTTTGTAGCTGTCCTTGTTTTCCATCTTACCTTAAAAATGTGACAGTGTGAGTTCCCAAAATAAAAATTCAAGTAAAACTAATGACAGAAATAACCATTAAAGGCAGGACTGGGTTATCCTTATCGTCCGATTTTCACTTTTTTCTTTGTGCATGTGTCCCCAATATTTTTTTCCACAGATTTTTTATTGGATATGTTCATTCCTATATTGGATGTATGATGCTTTGATGCACTGAAAATATCACAGTGGCCCTCGGTCCCTGAACATTTGGCTTTTTGGTGGAGAAGACATGCTAGCCTTTTGGTCGCCTTTTCCTCTTAAAGAGCGAGGGGACCCAGAAGATCCATCCCTCCCTGTGGCCTTTTGGCTGGGGAGGAAAAGAAAGGGGTTCCAAGGAGAAGATTTCCCCTTTTCACAAGAAACCTTGGGCTTCAAAAATATTTGTAGGCTAGCCTACAATTAAAAATGGTTGTTCTGTGACTATGTAGACATTATTAACATGCTTACCAACACAGACAAATGAACATAGAACATACATACATACACACATTCTTCTGGGCCCTCTGAAAGACCATTTCCATAATCCAACTCTTGCACTTTAAAAAATACGCACAGAATATTTGTGAGAATATACAGAATATCCTGTGATAACCTACAGCAAGGAACCCAGGTTTGCAGATAATATTTAATATTTCATGCAGTAACAAGAAACTAAATAAACTTTGCAGCTTGTAATACCAAATGTTTTATCATTATGATTTTAAAAGTTATTTCATACACATATTTATGAAATCTTCATAACAGACCCCCGTTTAATTGAATCTATGAATGCCAGGCAATGTTTCTAGTACTATATGGCAACGAAAAAAACAACAGGATTTGTTAAAATGCCACCCTTTCAACATTAAGATCATGACTTCAGGAAAAAGAATGTATGACGCCAGTTATAACCACAGCTGTTACTCTGTTATCCCTAGTCCCAATCATTAAAGCACCATAGTGGCCTCCAGCTCATCTTGACTGGTAATTTAAGCTGTTGTTATTTTTAATACTTGGTCTGCCAAAAGTACACTGGGAAAGGTACACTCTTTCCTTACATTACCTAGCTATAACTGACAAACATACTCCACAGTGCTTATTATCAAGAAGTTTGTATATAATGATGCAGAACTCGCTAATCACAATGTTAAATACGCAACTGGGTTTGCCAACCTAAAAGAGGACGACTTTGGACCATGTTTGGAATTTCATGATATTTAGTTTCATAAAGATTTACATTGAATCCAACAAAACAAGCAACTGCAATCTTGGACTTTAGTAGAATTTTGCAATCATTTTTGGCTTTTTATTTTGTTTTGTTTTTGTCATCTGCTATTTAGAAAGGAATGGTTCATAGGCAATGGTCTATTTTTTTGAATGTATTTTTGATACTTATGGATCTATTATTTGGTTGTTTATAATTCTGTCCTAAGTGCCTAAAGCTTTCTTTATGACACTTTTATAAGTAGCTTTCATTAGTATGCAAGAATCGGACGTTTTCTAAGTACTGGGAATGTCAAGTGCCGTCTGTTCAGTCTCTGAGCACATAGGAGCCCACCCCTTAATCCATCCAACCATATAAAATGCCGGTGCTGTTCCATGTAGAGAGAATGTTAACCTTTACTTTGGACACATTTTGTTCTTCTATGCAGCCAAGCCCACCTTTAAAGGTGCTGTTCCATGAAGAGAACCCTTTATTTTGGACATTTTATTTCATATTTATTCTGAGATGGGTATGAGATTTATTATCTCCAAGGTTTCCATGGCACAAGTAGCCGCAACTTCACTTCTAAAAAAAAAAATAAAAAATGCAACAGCCATATCACCAATTAGAACGGCGTGGGGTCGGAGCATTCACTTGCAGAAGTGCTGTTAGTCTTCTGTGATGCTTTGATGACGTATGTGTGCTGGGAGCGGATGTGATCTTGCAAATAGCATCCCTGTGACTCCAAATAGCTTCTCTGTGCCATCTTTGTCTCCAGCTTGTTTGTGCCCTCAAACAGCTTTGTGCCATCTTTGTTCTCAAACAGCTTGTCTGAGCCACTTTTGTACCCAGCTTGTTTGTGCCGTCTTCATCCCCAGTTTGTCTGTGCCATTTGTGCCCCCGAATAGCTTATCTTTATGATCTTTTCCACCAGCTTGTCTGTGCCATCTTTGTACCCAGTATGTCAGTGCTGCCAAACAGCTGATCTGTGCCATCTTTGTACCCATGTTTGTATCAGTGCTCTGCTTTTTCTCTTGCATCTTCATGTTCTTATGTCTTCTTCCTTTTTTCTTTGTTCGTTTCTCTGTGAACCTGGTCTCTCTGTGCACTCAAAATTATGTAAGTTCCAAAAATGCCCAGAAGTATAGTCATACCTGGGAACTTCTGGGCTCCCTTGCAGGAAGCAGCCAGGACTGCACACTGACTTCAGTGGGCGTCCCGTGACGTTGGTGGAGGTCCTGGGGACATTGGTGGGTGGTCCCGCTGACGTTAATTGGGGGCAACAGGAAACACCCCCATTTAAAGGAAAAATGGGTAGGGAGCGGGGCGTGTCAAGACCCAGAGGATTCGGGTCTTGACCCGGAGAAGCAGTGCTCACCCTGCAATCTCCAGGTCAAACCCAGAGAGTTCCCACGTATAAGCATAATTGACTAAATCTGTCCCCTACTAATTTCATAAAAATCCATTTACTCATCAATGGATAGATCAAATGCTATGATCTTCTTGTGCCAAAATATTTGCTTTTCTTGATATGAACCTAAGGGGGGCAGAAAATAATATAACAGTGGACTCTCTGTGAGAACATTAAATCAGCTGGCATAAATACATGTAATGTAACAATACATGCTGAATTGTGCCAGATCTTATATTTCTGGTTTACTGTTAATGCTGTTCATGCATGTGTATTAAACCATCTTTGAACGCACATCTTCTTTGCACATTGCGCTTAATGACTGTATATGTGAAAATATAATAAAAAGTCCCATGGCTTTCAGATACACCTTAAATTCACGCAGGTTTATTGGCATTGAGGTGGATCATCAGGGAGACCAGCTGGCACCGCACACATGTACTCTCGGAGATCATTATGTAATAATGACACACCTTTATTATAAATACACGCCAACATGAGGAGTAAGAAAAAAAGTTACACATTCACAATTGGTATTGACTTAACTAAAAGAAGTGTTCGTGAAACATTTTCCACTTCACACGTTATTCTGAGCTGAATATTGTCTCCTTGCCAGATAACAAGTTAGTATGCCAGTATTTAATACATAATGGAGAATTCAGCCGTCAAATGTTTTTTTTTTAGAACCCGTAAAGGTGTCAGGCTTTTCAAAAGGTTGTGTGTTCTTTTTGGAAGACACAAGACACTTTCTTAAAGACAGCAACCTACTACATTCTAATTTGATCTACTACATCAATAAACGTAGTCTTCAGATTGTTCGTACTTGACCTTCTGAGTGCCCTTCAAGATTTCCAAGAATGTCATGAAACCCTGTACACACGTGACCACTGTGACATTCTAGGAACTGAACGTCACCGAGTGGTGCTTAGAACAGCTGGGAAAGGAGGAAGAGAAATAAACCACAGGGCATTGATCCCACAATGCAGATGGCCAAGACACAAATTAATATATGCAGACAATAAAGTACATGAGTTCTAAGCATACTGTTAATAAACCCACATAAAATAATCTTACTTTAATTGAAGCAGGACCAGTGTAGCTTTCTAAAAGCACATCTGGCTAACAGGAATCAACTTTAAAACAGCAGTAATTTCATTAATTTTCCCAAATTGTTTGAAGTTCAGGACTAAAACCTGGTATTATGACATTTACAGAAATAAAATGTTAAACAGTGAGTTTTGGTGAGCATATGGTAATCTGCAGGGCTCTCGGAAGCCCACCATTATTGCTGGGAACGTTGAAGGAAACTGTTATATCCGTGTGTCCTTTTTGCTGTGCCCATGTTGACAAAGCCATATCTAAATTGTACAGGACTGCTGAATTTGTTAATTTATAAAGGTTAATAATAATACTTGCTCTGATAAACCATAGCTTAAAATTAAAAAATGCTTGACTATCCCTTTAAAACTTTTAAGAACATGAACAATCTGGTTCCAACGCCATTTTTAAACCAATGCCCAGTGCCACTTAGGTGTTTATTTGTGACAATTTGTTTGTGAATCCATAGCCTATATGTTCATATAGCCTATATGGTGTGGAAGAGGTATATGCATGGTTCACTGTTTATCCTAGTAGGGTTTCCACACTACTGTGGCACAAAAAGAAGCCCGTGGAATTGCCCCCTAGTTGTGGCCAATAGGGGCTATGTTTCAAGGGTTTTAATGTTAAATGCGTATGATGTCATGGCCCAGCGGCCGGTCTCTCTTTTAGTGGAGTTTATGGAGATGTGCCAGAGATCTTGTACGCTCCTCCTTTATTATATATAATCAAGTAGCAGCACACTTGGGAGCGATCTACCCATTCCCATTTTGGCAGCCGGAGGACTGCCGCCTTAGGAATGCTAGGCCAGTATCAACACTGATGATGGCTGGAGTATTCCGTTTTAGATCATTGAAACCAATAGTACAGTAGAATAGTTAAGTAGCATAATTGTTTTTTACTATAAAACAATAAGTGAATACTAAAGGAATTCAGTAGAAAGGCAAAACATTAGGTCCTCGTCATAGGCATATTTATATTATTCTTCAGCATGTTTAATTTTTTTTTTTCTTCTTCTTCTTTCTGCTTTTGAAATTGACCAGATCCCTATGGAGCCTTTAAAATGAATAAATAAAAGCCATTCTCATTTCTTTCTTAATAATATGTTTGGTCATATGGATCACAAAGAGTAGGTTGTGATTGGCAAGTCTGATTAACCAGCTCTCTAGTACAGCGTGTTCTGTGTTCTTGACTGAAGAAAACTGTTACAACCCACATACTGTGGCTTAAAGTTAAATTAGTTATTTTACCACTAAACACGTGGCTGCAATGAGAAAAGGAATGACTTGGCTCAGTTATGCTGACCCGAGAAGCCCCTTATCTTCTGTCTCCCTCTCTATACCTCCTAATAGATTGTAAGCTCACATGAGCAGGACTGTCTTCTCCTTCTGTATTAGTATGTCTTAATGCGCACACACACACACACACAGGCAATGAAGAAGTAGTAGTAGAGATGAAAATAGTCAAGCTGTATGGGGTAGGTATAAGGCTATGGTGAGCACATGACCAAGGACCAAATAAAACTTGTTTTTTGGTAGGACTAAAATGATTAATTACCAATTAGTGGCTAAACTTTGGCTTCAATCCATTGTGAAGCTACTACAAAGTAGCTAGTATGTTTCTCTGCATCAAATATTCAACACATAGCTCTCATTTAAATATGTGAATATTCGAATATATCACCTCTAGATTTGGCCTGTCCTGGTGTGTGTGTTTGGTGTGTCAGTGTTGCAGAGCCTACCCTGGTGTGTGTGTTTGGCTGTCGGTGTGGCAGAGCCTGTCCTGGCATGTGTGTTGGGGTGTCGGTGGGGCAGAGCCTGTCCTGGGGTGTGTTTGGTGTTGCAGAGTCTGTACTGGTGTGGGTGTGTGTTGGTGTGGCAGAGCCTGTCCTGGTGTGTGTGTTTGGGTGTCGGTGTGGCAGAGCCTCTCCGTGTGTGTGTTTGGATGTCAGTGTGGCAGAGCCTCTCCTGGTGTGTGTGTTTGGGTGTCGGTGTGGCAGAGCCTGTTCTGGTGCGTGTGTTTGGGTAAAGGTTTTGTGTTGTTTACTCTATTTCAATCTGCATATTTTTTTAAAAAGGATTAGTGGAAGTAAATTGTGGCTTCAGGTGTTCAGTGTATGATGATTTTTTTTTAAGTGTACTGATTACTCCCAATCCCATCACATAACATCAATATGTGTTAGAAAATCAGGAAAAGATGGGCATGGATGGTGGGCTGATTTGGTGGCGCAACGGGCCACTTGACTAGACTTGCCCCCCAGGCCTTAAGCTGCCAGCCCTCCCCTGCTCCAGGGCCTATGCATTTTGATAGGTCCTGGCTTTCTGATGGTCCATACCTCATATGTCCCACAAATCAGTGATCTGGGTCATGCAATGTGCAGCAATCATCCTACCTTACTGACACTGCACATTCAGAAGCGACATCGCTTCTCCGCACACAGTGTCAGTGAGGGAGTCTCCAGGGTAGTGGACAACGCAGTAAGTACTGTGTAATATATACATCACTTCAAATGCCTCTATAACTTGCCTGTGTAGAAGAGGAGAATCATCAAGGTTAAACCATGCACACCCCAATATATACCGTATTTGCTCGATTATAAGACGACCCTGATTATAAGACGACCCCCCAAAATCTGAATATTAACTTAGGAAAAAAAGAAAAAGCCTGAATATAAGACGACCCTAAAGGAAAAAAGTTTTACCAGTAAATGTTAATTCATGTAAACTATTTTTTTTAATAAAAGCTATGATTGAGAAAAATATTTTTTTTTTGTTTTTATTTCTCGTATTTTCCAACCTGTCCCCCAGTTACACACATCTGCCCCCAGGCTTGCCACACCAATATGGCACTGTGGCCCATGATATGCCTTTTAACCCTCTATATGCCACTGTGCCCCATGGTATGCCTTTTGACCCCCTATGTGCCACTCTGCCTCCAGAAATGCCTTATACCCCTATATCCCATTCTGGCATTTAGGGGGTTAAAATGCATATTATGGGGCAGAGTGGCATATAGGGAGGTATAAGGCATTCCAGGAGGCAGAGTGGCATTAAGGGAGTTAAAAGGCATTATATAGAGCACTCTGCCTCCAGAAATGCCTTATACCCCTATATGCCACTCTGGCATTTAGGGGGTTAAAAGGCATATTATGGGGCAGAGTGGCATATAGGGAGGTATAAGGCATTTCAGGAGGCAGAGTGCACTATTAAATGCCCCCTTAACGCCACTCTGCCTCCTGAAATGCCTTATACCTCCCTATATGCCACTCTGCCCCATAATATGCCTTTTAACCCCCTAAGTGCCAGAGTGGCATATAGGGGTGTAAGGCATTCCAGAAATGCCCTACACACACACACACACACACACACACACACACACTTACTTACCGGTGCTTCCAATTTCCTGCTGTATTGCCGGGGCAGCGGGTTGACGTCTCATTCCGCGGCAGCCGGAAGGAGGTGGAGTTGGCAGCGGGGGTTTGTATGCGTCCGTCGCAAATACCTTCCCCGGCTGTCAGACATCAGGAACTCTGATCTCTGACAGTCGGGGAAGGTATTTGCGACGGACGCATACAAACCCCCGCTGCCAACTTCACCTCCGGAAGCACCGGTAAGTGTGTGTGTGTGTGTGGGGGGGGCGACGACAGGAGGATCCAGGTCCCCTGCAGCGGTGCGGGGGATCTGGATCTTAGTCTCCTAATCAGACCTCTGTTTGAGGTCTGATTAGAAGACGACCCCGATTGTAAGACGAGGGGTATTTTTCAGAGCATTTGCTCTGAAAAAAACCTTGTCTTATAATCGAGCAAATACGGTAATCATGTCCTGAAATGACATTAAAAGGAATTATTGGGATAAACCTCTGAGTTGCTAATGTAATGCTATCTCAACAATGGAATTCTCTTATGTCATTACAGCATGGATTACCACCGGGAATACTCACTTAATTCTTCTAAGCCAATTTGATTTGTTCTAGTTACTTTATGTAAATCCACACTACTAGATAGACTCACAAGAAGGAATGTTAATGCTGAAGGTTTATTTCAAACTGGGCTTTTTTTAAGCTAGAGACAGGTACTGTAAAGAACAAACAATTACTACATTTACTCTAGTACAGAACCTTTGTTACTGATGATTCCATAAACGATGATTCTTTTCTTCCGTGGCGTGTAATTAATGTATGAAATAAAGAACCCAGACATAAGGCTTCTGTAGTTATCACTCAGTTGTGTTTCAGCAACTTGACTTCACTATACGTCATGAAAAGTCAACCCCAGTTTCTACTGCAGGAAGAGCTTGGCAGGCACTGTATAATGTATTATTAAATTAACAAGCTTTCTTCAGTCTCCTTGTACATTTAAGTATGCATTACACAGGGTCAGCTCAGCCCTTCACACAGAAGAAAAGAGATAATGTTGGCCCTTGATAATGAATAATGAAATAAGAGATTTAAAACCACAACTCTCCTGCAAACTCGCTTTAGTCATTAAACCCCTCATGATGTTAACATGTCTTTAAGTACCACAATTACCATGCCTCTCCGCCTCCCAAAAAATAGAATATTTGTAAAAATAGTAAGAATAAACAACCCCCAGTGATGTCACAATGATATAATACAGGGTATAATCTGGTTACAGAAGAGATCCTTGTGTTCTATTAATCAGCAGCACCTAAACTTGTGGAAGAAATTGCAGAAAAGTTTTTTGGTTTTTTTTTAATAAAAAAAAAAACCTATTACCCATACTAAATGATGTAATACACATACACAATAATATAAAAATAATGTCAACATTTTCCTCCCAAAATGCAATATGTAAACTAAAAAGGAATCATGATTGAACTTTGGTCACTAGGGAGGGAAAACCCCACGTCATGAAGAGGATTGCATTTCATTAGTAACAAGTGCATAAGAGATCAACATAGATGCAGATAGGATTTTATGGTGCTGATGAGACTTATTATTAGAAACCCTCGCTATGAATGTGTGGTGATGCTCTTTACGGTGCAATTCTAGAGATAACTTTACACCAGCTAAAACAGCACGTATACACAGGGAACAAACACACACACAAAAAAAACCCACAGGGATAAATTATTATATATAAGTATATACTTATATAATGTTATATACTCAGAATTGCTTACCTAATCTTCAGTCTGTTCAGACAGAAAAATATATGCGGCATCTCTCACTTAGACATCAGTTTACTGTGGATTTTACCAAATTGTATATAATCCCTTTACATTTTCCATATAATAAAGCAATAAAGGAAAATCTTCCAAATAATATATGGTCATACTGGTCATATTAAAAGGTTGAAAACCATAATTGGTTTCTTGGCAACTCTTAATAGTAAAGACCAGTTTTATAATTTTAGGCATATTTCTTTAGCCCATTCACATGCTCTCACCTTAAGAAACAATTAAATAATAATGATTCACCTTATAATTATATAAACGTAAACCCATGTACTTTGTATTCCCAGGCAGCTTGTTATGTGTCATCCTGAAGAGCTCGTGTGTTTGTGAGCCCTTGCTGGATTCTCTTTCTTTAGTCATAGACTATGTAGAAAAACAAAACTGGAGATCTTTACAAGTAAAAATTCTCTAAGCTTTGACCGGCCTATTTTTAAATTTGAGCTCCCATCCTCAGAGATAGAGGCCAGCAACTGCCTACATTTGCTCCAGGAGTTCTCTCCATTATACCGAGCTTTATTCAGTAATGAGGAGACTGGTCTAGAGTGGGGTTTCCGCAATGACCAATGAATTTCCGATGGCCAAGGTGTGTGTACCGAAGAGTCAGCAAACGTGTACCTACGAAAAACAAATACTGAATCAGTATACCGGCTCATAAAGCAGATTAAATTGGGAAGTATATGATGACAGCAAAATGAAAGGAGCTTCGTCCACATGTAACAAGTCCGTCCAGAACAGTCAATCCCATTGTATATCCGCAGGCGAGAGAACAAAGCAAGGGCAGCCTGCATCTGGCAGTTTCAGCGAGCGGCCGGGCTAATACATGGCGTGCACTGCTGCCGGATTTCTACGATTTATCCAATTAACAGCAAGCTAGTCAGTTAACTTCATTTTCTAACATTTGCAAAGTGTTTTGCCACATGCTGCCCTAAAAGGCTGGCTCGTCTACAGCCCTCGCTATGTGAATTAGAATAGCCGGCACCTAAAAACAAGGCTTGTGAGCTTACATGTTTCACGGTGTAGAGCAACATCGTAAAAAGTACTTTTTAATATACTCCATTTTTTCTGCTATGAAAAAAATTAATAAGGCATTTTTTTAATCCAAAAATCAAGTGCATATTAATAGTGCAGGCAGATCATCTGTATCTCTTCCTAGAGATGTAACATTTCTGTAACCCTAATTTTTTCCCATCCTTCCCATGTCTCTTCCTTCCCTCTGAATAATCTGGTATTTTCACTCTCCATTACCAACCACTGACATACTAGGTGTGTATATATATATGTATATGTATATATATATATATATATGTATATGTATATATATGTATATGTATATATATGTATATATATATGTATATGTATATATATGTATATATATATATATATGTATATATATATGTATATATATGTATATATATATATATATATATATATGTATATATGTATATATATATATATATGTATATGTATATGTATATATTGTGACAGAAAGGCCGGTACAGTAGTGGATGGGCGGTATATACGCCCTACTCTGGCTAACTTTGTGTGTCCTTATGTGTAAAATTGAAGTCCCAGGGAAAGATGTTGTTTGACTACAAACTGCATTACTGGCAGTTTGCAAAACATGGTAAGGGTCCCTGGGGCGGAGCATCTGGAAGAGCAGGGTGGGCCAGTGCTCCAACAGCACTAATTGCTGTATTGATCCAGTCCAGAGTCTGCATTCTGGACAGGAGCTCCACAGGTGTGGACTAAGTAGCAGCTCACCTGTGGTTGATTAATTAGCAGGCAGAGGGTAAAAGGAACTGAGCCTGATTCAGGAAAAGAGGCCATTGTTATTCCAGCTGGGAGAGCTGAGGAACTGAGGAGTGTGGTTTCTCTCTGAAAAGCCATTTTGATGGAAACTTGTGACTTGTTGGAAGGTGAATGTTTGGAGCTCTTTTGTACTAAGTCAGTGCTCAAGCAAAGACTGTAATCCTGTGCTGCTTATAACTGCTGCTGTTTCTTCCTGTAAAATAAACATTGATACTGAGCTGGATGTATCCTGGGCTTCATTTACCCTAGAAGACTGTGGTAACAACCAAGATCCTTGACAAAAATCCCAAGGAAAAGGGAGGCCTGTCGCAATATATATATATATATGTATATATGTATATATATGTATATATATATATATATATTTATATTTATATATATATTTTTTTTTTGTTTTTTGTTTTTTTTTACCGTCTCCTATTTCATGAGCTGTAGGTAGCTACACTTATATACTGGGTAAACAGATGGGTTTGTAGACGGCTACACACTGCACCGAGTACAAAACACAAGTCAGCTTTTGGCCGATCACTTGAATCCTGAACAATACAGCAAGAGCCAACTGACCTTAGATGAGGTAATTACGTAATAAACATAAAAAAAATAAACCCAAAAAAATGCAGCTTATAAAACATTCCTGTTTCGCATAACTTTAAACATTCTTTGTTGTTGATATTCCCAGTGGCTTCAAAAATCCGTTTTTACCTTGACTTTTTTTTTTTTTTTGCTAGTGCTCATTTATCGTGTCCTTTAAATTTGCCATAAAAAATAGGCTGCAATAGTCCATTACACTCAGTAATCTGTTTCTTAGCAACAACCTTCACACTTAGAACAACGCGAAACACATTGTTGCCTCTTCTCTTGGGGATTAAGAATTCGTGTTTAGAAAAAAGAATGGAATGTACATTCCTCACAAGTTCTACTTTGAGTCGGAAACCTGTTCTTTTGTAAATGCTTGAACCCAAACGATCGCTCAACTAAGATTCAGCTTTTCGTGACACTCCACTTGACAGATATTTTATATTTTATGCATATTAAACAAATGTACAGACTTTATGGAAAAATCCTTGGAGGCTTGGCCATGACAATGGGACAAATTGGCTTTTTCACAGAGATTCTGTGTGTTGTACCCCTATAAACAGACCTTAAATCAGGTTTATGGCCTAATTGCATACATGACCCTCGATGAAGCACACAGGGATATTTGTTGAGTGGGGTAGTCACTTGGATTGATCACAAACACGTTTTCACTGCACCCTACGGAGGTCGAGTCCAAAAACAGAACCATGTAAAGTAGAAAGTAGTTTGTGACACCATAGTGTTTTATTAAAGAGTAATGATTGTTTCAAAAGGTTCAAAGAAACCTCAAACAAATAAAATCTAAAGAACACTGCAGCCCCAGACTGGGTTTCAGGCTGGCCCATTATTGGGGTTTGGGCCAGTATGACATGTTACCATATGGTTCTTTTATATTCGCTTACTTCGGATAAACATTAACCAGATGTACATTTATCTGTGTATCTGGTATGTGACATGATATTGTTCAGTTATTAAAAGAAAAAAAACTAAATATAGTCAAGGCAACTTATGCCATCGCTTCTCTCAAACACTAAACAAAAATATTTCACATGTAATACTTATACCTAAAATAAGGATCAGGAGGTCAAGCTTCATGTGACAAGTGCCATACAGGGTGAATGTTTTAATAATTAACCAAGTATGAAACGGCAACGACAGCTGAGTGTGTGCCGTCTCGTAGAGAGGAGCTGCTCAAAGAGAGAATACGAATACTTCCACTAGGTCTAGCGGATCGACGCATTTCAGATAAGTAAAGACAACTCAGCCCTTTGAGCAGAAAAAGCTCAGAGTTGGCGATTCGCTACGTACAGTTATAGCTAGAGATGGGAAGGTCTGGGGGGAAAAAACTGAAATGGGGGAAAGAAACAAAATGGAGTGTGGAATATCTTCTTTTACGATAAGTAATAGGTTTACGACATGCCATTGAAACTATATTACATGAAGACCTTTATGAAAGACGCACAAATAATGCCAGTTACTTCACTTTTTCATTTGTAATTGGTGCTAAGGAGATTTGGCGATTGTGATTGCTCTATCCGTCCAATTCATGTAGGAGTATTAGAGGAGATCCTGTTTTTTGTGGTTTCTTCAATTATTTTGTTGCATTTGAGGAAAGGGGGAGGGTTACCTGTTCTCATGTATAGTTGAAATGTTCTTAACATATACATACCTCGTTAAAAAGAATGTTTTAAAAAGCAAATTTTGTTTATTTACTGAACAAGCTGTACTTTTATTTCAAGCGTTATAATTTTATATAGACTGCATTTCATGATCCCAGTGTAACAAAATCATTTTAAATTTGTAAAATGACACCAATCTACATTTTGTTCTTCGATTTCTCGGAAAATTTCCATTTTTTTCCTTGGCGTCAAAATTTCCGGAAATTATACATCTCTGGTTATAGCAGCAATTTGCGATATTCAGCAGTCCTCCAACTCAAAATTTATCGAAAAAATGTTCCAAATGTTATAGTGAGCTCCTAAGAAGAGGTATGCATTTTGTATGAATATATAAACAAAACCCAGTAACATAAAAACCTACAGATTGTTTCAATTAAGAAAAAAAAAAGCACATCAAATACAAGCCTGCGAAAAAACAAAGCAGGTAACTGAAATTTTGGAATGCGTAACCTTTGATTTTTGGATATCCAGACCCGTAAGACCAAAAATTGGTTTATTTATTTTGACCGACTTGCATTTACAGATTAAATTATTCATCTTATCCAATGACTTAGTAATCAAAACGCAACGTATGTTTCACCTAAAAGCAAATACAAATATTTTGGAATAACCAGAACGTAAACGTAAGGAATATAGGAATATGCCTAATGGAAAGAACGAGAGATGATCGAGATCTTAGTTCAATTCAGGATTTACACCTCTTATTTTTTATCCTGGTACAAACAGCCGCCTTTGCAGTAGTCACCATTAAATCAAATGACCAAGCACCTTATACAGGATGCCATTACGCTGAAAATGCCAAGGTGCCATCACACTTTTTAAACCAGATAAAACTAAAGCCATTACACTGGTAGCTGCAGGTGGCTATAACAGAGGAACAAAGTTACTTTAAAAGCTGTGAATATGATGGTTCCCCTTAGAGTGCATTAGAGCT
Source organism: Spea bombifrons (assembly GCF_027358695.1). NCBI lineage: Eukaryota > Metazoa > Chordata > Amphibia > Anura > Pelobatidae > Spea > Spea bombifrons. The sequence goes on along the minus strand of NC_071087.1, from coordinate 133,970,593 downwards.
TTTCTCAGGATTCATTTTCCTTATCTTGTCCCTTATCCTGAAGATGGATATGCGTTACTATACGATATTCTCGAGGGAGAGAGAGGGCTTCATTAACATATTGCTTCTTACAAAGCTGCCTCACCTTTGTGTTTTAAGGTAAAATTATATTAAAATTCCTGACAAAAAAAGCTGGGATGTCTACTTCAAATAGTTTTTAAGGCGACTCTTTTTCTGCAAAATATCCACATCATACCGAGACTGTGGCCATCAATTTGAAGGAGGGTATGAATAAGACCCTCTGTGTCTCCAACTATACATACGCTATGAAATTCAGGCTACTAAGATTTAATTGACTTGGACACGCAGACCCTTACAAAATCATCCGTGTAACAAACATTACTGTTTTGAGTACCTTTTGCACTGCATTTTGCATTGAGCTTAAAACCAAAATCCTACTCATCATGTTCTATTTTTACTTATTTAAGATGATATAAAACTAGCATATTTTTATTATTTTGGAAATAAACGCCCAGGTCTTTCAGAGAAACATGCACACACATCACCGCACATTTATCTCAACAAAAAAAGCAAGGTATTTCTCTTTTTTAATTATTTTGTTTTTTATTGTAAGACATTTGCAGGGCCAATATGCCATTATAAATGTTATTCTGACAATAATAAGTTCCAACGTATGTAATGTAAGTCCAACAGTAAAGTGCTGTATATATTAGTCACCTGAAGCTTACTCGTGCGCTCTACACTCCTGTTTTCCTGATCAAGTCTACAGAGCCCTTCCTGCCAAGAAAAACAAACATGGTGAGCATAAAAAAATCTAGGTGTAGGAGCCCAACGTGTAAAAGGATCTAGATATTTTTTTTTTTGAAGGCCCGCTGCTGCTGATCCCCCTAATAGACTGAGGGGTCTCGCATCCCACTTGCCGTCAACAGACAGAGGCAAAACCGAAACATGCAAACGTTTACCTGAACCAATTAGTGAAAATAACAGGAGACATGAACACGATATGAGGCGCCCTGGCTAGAAAACATTTCCTATCAAACTTTTAGTCTTACTTAATATGCGTTAGTTTTGACTGGTGATGCAGCATGCCATAAAAAGGCTTGAGCCGGTGCACGGGTTTCAACCATCGCCCTTGTTGCAAATTTAATTAAGGTACTATGTGAAAGCAATTATGGAAAATTAGGTGCACTGCATGAGCGTAAAGAGTTGCAGTGGTACAGTTCACTGAATGGAATATAAAAGCCATAATACTATTTTTTCTCCTCTCCACAGACGTCTTATGTTTAAAAGGGGGGGGGGGGTTGTCCTGCTTGGTTTTTGAGCAGCAGAAATACTGCACCAAACACTGCCATGCTGTTTCGTGATGAGAAGAAATTGGAGATCAGCTTAAAATAGACTAGAATCGAGTATTTTGAGCCTAGATTGGCAAAATGCTGCATAGAAGTATGCTAACACACAACAGTCATGTCTAAGCCAGTGCATAGAGGAAGTAAAGCACTTATGGTAATTGCAAACATTAACATGTTCATAAAGCTCTTACAACATATCAATGGTCCATGTTAATAGAAAGAGACCCACCGAAAAGTCTGAATGAAACAAGCAGTATTAACCTTAAACTAAAGAAAATCCACACACCAGCGTAAAGCAAGAAGCCACCAGGAAAGGCATAGGAAAGAAAAAAGATACTTAGTCCCTCGCCCCAACACCAAGAGGCAGAAAACAAACCAACCAGAAACAGAATTTGGCAGATTATTTAAAGATGGGTGCAGCAATTACAGTTTTAGAGAACATACAAAACCAAATTATATAGAGTATGTTCGTACTTAAGCAGGACTATCCACCTAAGGACTTGGGTGGTGCCCGTGTTGGAAAATGACAAGACATGATCTGCTGAAGCATGAATGGTGATACACCAACAGTGCTTGAGTAAGAAACCAACAACCAAGCGCACGTCCTTCAGCCATAGAGGTCTCAGCAGAGCATCATCTATGAAGCAGCACAAAGCTCTCCAGCTTTTCAGGTATTTCATTTCTGTATTGTAGATTGTGTTTCACTATTACGCGTGCAGCAAGACACTGCAGTGTTGTGTGGTTAATGGGTTGGATCAAGTTCTTTGCCATTTCTTTCTCATCCAGTAGATCACAGGCAGTTTGGTTGTGCGAATTAGTAGAGTCAAAGTGTGCACCAGATTTGACGAGAAGGTTCATGATATCTGGGTGGTTGTTGAGAGCAGCGATGTGTAAAGGGCTGTTGCTCTCAGAGTCTCTAACATTTATATCGGCGCCACACTCTATCAAGATAGAAGTCACCTGAAGAGAGGGAAATTTGCAAACAGGATATCGGCCGACACACGTGGTATTTTTATCAACAGCCAGGTGAAGAGGACTGAAGTTGTTCTTTCCTTTGGGATTGAGCTTAAGGAACCTATATATATTCTGTTTTTTGAAGTGCTCCTGTTCTATGCTGCAGGGAACTTTTTCCAGCAAACAGATCAAGTGCAAAATAATAGAGAGGGCCTTGTTTAGCTGGATTTGGTCTGGAGGCAACACTGTTTGTTTGACAGCTCGGTCTATTTCCAATACACTTTTGCTCAGTATGCCCATTAGGTCATCAAATGTAACCGTTGTACCGAGGAGACCTTTTGCCCGATCCTGAAGCATGAAGGAAAAAAGTTCAGCAAATGATAACAAGCTGCTAGCGGTCATTGGACTTAGAGGATCCAGGTTGTTCTGCTGCATGTCCAAAGCATACTTCCATAAATTGATGCATCGTTTGAAGTTCCCAGAGTCTGCATAGACTGCACCACGGTACCTGATGTAGTATGATGTATCCGGATGAGAAGGGCCCAAAATACGTTCTCTAATTAGAAGAGCTTGCATTCTCATTTCATCTGGGTCAGCAATAAGGTTGTCTAATTCTTCTGCTGTATTTACCTCCTTGGCATAATCATAAGCCATAATTAAATTATCTGGAACAGGTTTGCTGATAACATTAGTCCTGTCACTGTATCTCATGTCCATAGCTCTCTTCCAATACTTTAAGGCACCCAGGAGGTCCCGCTTTTTATCGACAAAAGTAGCTCCGAGAAGCTCTAGTGCGTTGATACGTTCAGTTTTGCTGGTCTGTGGGTGCTGAGTGAGAAAGTCCACAATGTTTGTGTGTCCCGTCACACTGGCAGAAAGGAGTGGTGTCATGCCATAGCCATCCTTTTCCATCCTAGCACCATATTTGAGGAGCATCTTCATGATGTCCAAGCTGCCAGATTCAGCACAGTCATGCAATGCCGTATTTCCTGCAATGAGAAAAGATTTGCCGTTAGGAGATCAATAGTTAAAATTCTTCAGTATTTTTCAATCGGCACAAGCCCTAACTGCGGACTGTAATAAACACACAGATATTTAGCTTTAAGCTCACAGCATCTTAACAGATGCAAAAAGCTTACATTGTAAAAGACAAAACACAAGCCTCTAGGACTAATTTTTTAATTAACCCAATTATGCAAAACTCAGTCAAACCCATCCTCGTGTTTTGCATACCTTACAACATACTGTTATTTCCAACAGAGGATGGGAAATCTTCTTGTTTAATGCATATTACAAGTTTAAAAAACACTCTCAGAGCAGTTTATTATGCATTCTTTTTCAGTAGCTGGAGTCAGCGATGGTTAACTCAGTTTATGTTTTATATGCCATTACTGTGCAAAAGTTTTAGGCAGGTGTGAAAAACTGCTGTAAAGTAAGAATGCTCACAAAAACAAACATGTTAATAGTTTTGTTTTATCATTTAAAAAAAATGCAAAGAAAATATCTAAATCAAATCAATATTTGTTTAAAAAAATGGCTATTTGTGAAGGTATTCTCACTTTGCAGCATTTTTTTTACCTCCCAGTACTGTATATTAGCTGCATTATCCTGGAGTCAATTTGTTATTTATGTAAAAGAAAAAAAAGAAAAAAAGAAAAGAAAACAACATAGGACACAATGTAGAAGAAGCCTTATTTTCTGAGCTTCATAAAACCATCCGGTCTTAGACCGGCACAAGCACACATAATAAAGCTTTAGCAAATGCACTTAATCCACAACCTGGTATGTTACTACCATTAAAAAAAACAAGGACAGAGCATAAAAATATCTATATTTTATTCGTAGGAGTCTCTATCAAATGAAACAATCATATGTAGCCACAATTGCTGTGACAGACAAGGTTTAAGATCTGTATTTACAGGATCACACGGAGTATATTCTGGGGGTTTGCTGATCAGTTTTTTTTCTTGGCACTTTCCCCGTCACCACCTTCCACAAGTGCAAGCTGAAAATAGACAGGCAAAGCAGAGCTAAGCAGGAGAATCCTAATTAACTGATCAGAGGTTAGAAGACACCGATCCTTAAGTATAGATTTAATACAAGGAGAGACACAGTATGAGTCAGATTCGCGCTGTCAGAGAAGAAACGAGGATGGGATCCTAAATATACTCTTAGAAACACTCCTTGGATAATTGGTGTTTACACGGCTAGTTACAGGAGTGTTTTCACTGTCAAAACTATCCGTGAATGTTCTGGTACAAAAAGCAGGGATCAAAGTGAGAAAAGAGTGAATAAATAAAGAGTAAAAGTAAATTTGGTAAAGAGGATACTTTTATTGGCTGACTGACATATAATGGATTGCTGGCTTTCAAGGCTATCTAGGTCTCTTTTTCAGGCATTTTGTGTTGTGTGAACTACGAGCTGAAGAAGAGACCTAGACAGCCTGGTAAGCTTGCAATCCATTATACGTCAGTTAACCAATAAAGATATCTTTACCTGAACAAATAAGTGTTGGGTAAGAGGAAGAGCATTTCAGTGTAAGTGGCACAAGTGAATACACCAAAAGCAGGCAACAGGTAGACCAACAGGTAGAAGAAAACCGACAGCAAACTAGACGGGCTGAATGTGCCTCGTTTCTACGGAAAGGGGTGATCACGCCAAAGGTTACAAACAAGACACATCACAGATGAAAGTTCGCAGATTTGGTCGGCGAAACACAATAAAAAATAGTACAGAAATCCTAAAACCCTGGAAAGATTACGGATGCCAAGTCAGGTATCCGAGACCCCTTTTCATCACGTCAACGTCAAACACACAGTCTCAGGCCCTGGCCACGTGACTGTAGAAATGTTTCAAACAATTTGCAGACACACCTAGATGAGGAATGTGCCCGTACCTCAGCCAGAACCTAATGTACAGTGTCCTGACTGTTTACATCATACGCTGCCAAATAATTTGCCGATCCCAACTCATCTACTTCTCCTCTGAGCTCCTGAACAGAGGAAACACAGTAGGACCTGCGAAAAATACCCTTACAAATGTTTAAAGCAACTTGCATAGTGAAAGTTTTTTTCTAGGAAAATCACCCAGATAAAATGGATTGTGCTTCAACAAATGTATATAAAATTCTTATTCACATAAAAACCACATATGCCTCCAATGCTCACCTGCTAGCTAAAAGGATTCCAATGTTATATTCTAGGGAAGTCCCATGGGTGGAAAAAAAAAAAAGTCTCACCTTAAGCCTAAAACACAACTCTGTATAGTATAATAGTAAGTACGTTAGTATTGACAAAAAGCTGTTTTTATCTTTTTTGGTTCCAATTAACTATCTTTACCTGCAGACCTGGAGGCTGCCATTGTTGTCAGTCATGCGATATTTTGGGTGACTTTCCCTGCGGGTACCACATTGAGCTGATTCTTTGTGGCAATGCTAATGAAGTCCAGTCCTCCATAGACTTGCGTTGGTCAGATTGCCTAGTTGGGTGATGAAGGCCGTAAGCAAGCAGGGTTTTTGTCTAATAGAACACAAATGGCTAATATGCAGCCATCTGAAAACATTATATTATATGAAAACTAGAGCAGAGCTCAGTATTTTTGAAAATGTATTTTTAATCCGACTAAACAACTACTAAACACAAATGGTAGACGCTCCCTTTCAAGGTTAGAAATTGTATTAACCTACAGCAAACTCCTTCACTGATCCCTGTCTGTGAATAACATGCTCCTTTACTCCTCTGCACCGCCAGGTGTTTCGCAGAGTCAGAGCCTCAATCCATTCTTCACAAGCAGCTAGGCTCAAAGACGAACCCAGCTGTGACCATAGACGCTGCTGAAAAGGCTAGTGTGCCAAACCATGGAAAGTGGAGCTGCGCAGAGTTTCCAGAGTTTCTTTCCACAAAAGAGCGATGCTTCTAATGGGAAGCCTGCTGGGGTCTGGAGACATCTGATGTAGAATGTACATGAATAGAAGCATAAAATACCTATTTGCACAATTATTACTCGTTATAACTCTGATATACATTCACATCACGGTTGTAGCTGAGGGTCGCAATGTCCGATATCTGCTCCTGCATAGTCAGCTGGCTAAACGTAAGCCTTTATCACGGAACGCAACTTCACTCTAAGCTGCAGATTCCATGCACTGACCACTGCTTGTAGGCAGGAAAGGCATCATTCCTTGTACTTCTGAGAGATGCTGGTCATTGATCAATGACCGATAAGCAGTACACTAACTTTCTTAGCCTTGTATTTTTTGATTGTACACAAGAGGTATATAAATGGGACATGTTATTCCCAGATTGTTTTCATTTGATCACTTTACTGCTTTTAACCGACTAGTCCCACTTTGCCAAACATCTAACAAGGTTGATAACCTAAAGAGTTAATGGAGAGTAAAGTTTTAACACTAATGAGGAAGATGAGGTTTAACGTATGCCCACACAGTGAATAATGGTCACATCTCCCACTGGAAAACACCAATATTTTGTGCGAGAAATCAAACAATAAAAGTCTCTAACCTGAAAAGGTGTCAGGTTCCAGTGTCCTCTAAAGCCCTGAAATAGCCCTAACTGGAGTCAGATGGTGCATGACTAGTGATAGCGTAATACACATTCCAGGTGCAGCCAACTCCCTCCTCCACAGGAATAAATAACCTGTGTGGACGCCTCCCCAGAAGTTATTTCTGAAGCCGGTGTTACTATGCAAGGGAAAAAAATCTTAGTCAGGTAGCAGGACTCAAAAAAGAAACAGAACTGATCCCCACTGGACTTCCTTCAAAAGCATATCAGCCTTCAAGTGCTAGAGAAAACAGTGTCCAGGGATAATCCAAGGGCACCACAGTTACAGAGTGAACATGCTTACGTTTAGACAAACTATTCGGAGCTTCCCAACAGATGCAAGTCAAACGCCGAGTAGCTACGGGAACGGCAAACAGAATGGAGCTTGGCGATCTCTCAGACTGGATGTGATCTCGCCGGGGTGTTCTGACAACATGGTTTGATTCTGGCTACGGCAGCCGAGTGGGCTGAAGCGATCCTGATCTTTCTCACTACTCCAGTGGAAAATCTGTGATAGCATGGGAATGGCAGTGACACGGCAACTACATAAAAAAAAACCTTATATGTTTTTTTGGGGAAATAAGGGTTACGTGAAAACAAATGACATCACTTGGATTGGAGTGGCATTTTGTCAGTTGTGGTTTAATGAAAAAGTTCTATTAAATTTATACAACATTCTTTGTCGGGCCCAATCATTGAGGGAAGAATGCTGCAAACTTCACAGTATGTCAAAGGCTCTGCAGTATGCGTCATGCTATGGGGGTTGAAAGAAGTACGGTTGCCGGGCAACAGATCAGCACATACATATGGTTAAGTTAAAGTCACCTTGTGACCTCCGCTGTGTACGGATTGTCTGCTGCAAACTTTATTCTATTAGCAGGATAAGATTTTATTACAAACCCACTCAGATCACACTGGTTCCTAACCATATTAAAGTTGAACGGTCACCTTCACAGCTTTACTACGTTTATTAAAACTGCCAATAGCTTGTTATTTTTACTCTTTAACCTCTTCTTTACTGAGAGTGTTTTGTGCCCCAAAACAATTTTTAGACTATGTCCCCTTAGCCATCATTGTCCTTTTTTCATGCACTCACATACACAAATAATATTTTCTTTTCCCAGGGACAGATAGAGCTTTCTACTCTAGTATGAAAACAGTCCACAAACGAGTCCAGTTGAACAAAATACATTTATGTAAGTGGCTTGAATTTGAAAAACCCGACATTCAGTTTTTTCCCCCCTCTAAGTTATGGGGCACAAAATGGAACTTGCTCGTTACCTTTTCCAAACTTTTATTTCCCGATAATGCTAGGCATACATTTTTAACTTTCTTTAACGATGGAGAGGACCGCATTTGAGAACCCAATGCTGCATTAATATTGGAAGTATCGCACAAACATTCCGTCACTGGCAGGCTGAATGGCGGTTCCGGAGTACTGCCTCGTGTGCAAGGCTAGACCCCTCGTGGAGTCATTAAGTAGTCAAGCATTAAAAAGTCCAAGAGCATTCAGAGGAGTATTTAGGTTGCCTGTCCATCCACTACAGTGCTCAGTCTAGACAGAAACAATTATACTTGTCTGCTTTTCAAACTGCAAAAAAAATAAATAAAAACAAAATCTATATAATAAAAAATTTATATATAAAAAAAAAAAAAGGTTAATTAAGAAAACCAGGGGTGCACAATGCATGTCCTTCAGGACTGCAAATGGGCAAACGTGGTATATTGGTATTGTCTCAAGGGTACCTAGCAATGTGTGCTAAGTGGGTGTTTGTAATTTGAAGTAGAAGGGCAGAAATGTTGTGCGAGTGTCTCTAAGTTTCCAGTTTCCCAGTGTGACTTACATGCAGTACATCCAGTGTTCACTACAGCGGACTGCTGCCTTTCCAAGTAATCTGACATCAGATGTGCAGGGTGTACAGACGCATTCTGCTATTTTTGCATCAATACATGGCTTGTGTAAGCGGCATTAATATTTACTTGATTGCATAGCACCTTGCATAAAGAGTATGTTTTCTGATCATCAAGAGGCTTCCATGTTTCAAGAAATAGCTTCTCGGACAGAAGGGGATAAGGGTAGGAGAGTACTTGGATGAAAGACCGAAATAATCGTAAAAGTATTTGAAGTCTAGCTCTGTGTGGAAGCCACTACTTATTACTCTTGAATACTGTATGTAATGCGATCAACCAAAACGATAGTGTGGCTCGGGGAGTTATGTAAGCAGAAGCATAGTGTAAACTGTTCACATTCCCTACTGAGCAATTAAAAAAAAATTTAAAATAATGATATGGTTAGAAAAAATATATGTATATTCACGCAATGTTTACTCATTCTAGGAATGAAGCTGATAGACTCTACAGATATACTAAACTAAAACAGTTTAATGTATATACAGGAAGATATGGCTTCCTTTACATGGAGGGACTGGCCACTTACTCCTGCATACTGTAACATAGCAGCTGTTTAGAAGTATGGGGTTTCTAGGAGTTACCATGGAGGCCAATAGCAGTCCACTGGAGCAGAAATGAACTAGGTGTTACCCAGACTCTTATCCAAAAAGATCTGCTGAGATCTCGCTCTCTCTCCCGGCAAATCAGTCTGCATTTTTCTGGCTTCTTGGAGTACTTCTGCTAAAGGGTGGAGCCACGGCGCTTCTCCAATCAGGGAGAGGGTGTGTGTGGAGGTTCCGCCCTTTTGCAGAAGCACTCCAAGAGGCCTGGTCAACAGTGCTGATAACGGAAGGGGGAAAAAAAAAAAAAAAAAAAAAAAAAAATAACAAGACGCAAGCAAATTTCCATTAAAAGAAGACATTCGTACAAATTAACGAAACTGGCAAATTTTGTATGAATCCAAATGCACAAAACACTAGTGTTATCCCACTTGTAATATTTATATGACCAAACTGATAACACACCATCATATGGCAAATGGAGTACCCTCAACATTAGGTTTATAACCTCACTTTTTTATTGTAATAAAGAACAGCCATGGCAAATGTTTGCAACTCATCAATGTCAAATGCTCCAACTAAATAGGTAATATTTTGAATTCTATTCAGAATTAGATTAATTAAAGATAATTAAATCATCCCTGGTAGGACAATGCAGCAGTTTCTGGACCTTGCCTGAATGTGTTTAGCAAACTACAATTATAAAGTCAAAGCAGGATGGCAGCTTTGACAATAAGGTAATTTTTATGTTAATGTTATACATGGGTGTAAGGATTTCCCTCTGCTGGAAGGTTACCAGGATTTTCAGAGCAAACAAGTCTCCAAAAGCATTTTGTTTCTGCAACTTAATCTTTCTGAATCTTAATGAAAGCTGTCCATAGACATAAAGGTGAATCAGGAAACCAGTAAGAAACCTAACGCAATAAGAAAATATTTAGCACGCCAAATTCAATCCAGATAGTCCCCCCCCCCCCCAAAAAAAAAAACAGGATTCATCTCCTGACACCGGGACATCTGGCAGCTGACGGTAGGTAAGTGTAACAGTTAAGAATTTGCATGAATAGAAGCAAACACGGCCATTGCTCCCTGGAACTTACGCACCCCTATAAATACAGTACTGTTCTCCAAACTCTCGTGCTCAAAGCTTCAACATTTGCGGTTTTCTGCATCTTCTCACATCACCACTGACACCGTCACTAATTAAACAATAACATTTACCTATGGAGTTCTATCACAAAGGTATGGGAAGCTCTGCAAAACTTGAGAAAGATGAAGTCAGTCTGTGACCGGTAGGCATTGGATGGCTGATCATAGGATGGGTAGAGCATCACATCAGGACTGCGCGAGGTTGCTTGGGCACAGGTATTATCAAATGTTAAAAATTACACTGACTACAGATTGTGAGCAATGAACGTTAACCTGCTTTCCTAAATTGTATTAGGTACATTAGGATTACATGCACGCCACCATTTCCATTAGAAAAGAATGCAAATGTTCCACTGCATGCCGGTACAAAAGTACACTGGAACACAGGGCAGCTGAAGAAGGTGTGTGTGCATGCGTTCATCTGCCGTCAGTAACACACTGGAAAGCATGTCTTTTAATAAGAAAACGGAACAAAAAATTATTCAAAATCAGCAATTCAAAGCACTTCACATTTCATTGCAAATGTTAGTGTCACCCAACCATATTTTTACTTGGTTAAAAACACTGCACGGTGACCAATAGATAATTGTTTGAATGGATACACAGTCTGTAACAGATTAGTATAGTAATAGCATTAATGTCGTTCATGCTAACCTAACAAAAATTCTTCGACACTGCACAGTCGCACACAGCACAACATGTATGTGCATGTAAACAGAATATGCTCAATGAAACGACATTTATCACATCGCTATATGGACTAATTTCTATAAACTGCTGATCGTTAAACTACTGCTTTGGGGCAAGAATGCTAGACTTCTTAGCCAAGACTTGTCTTTTTTGTGAATTATTTTCTGCAGCTTTAGGCGACCAGTTAACCTCGTTTTGTTTATGTAACTTTATATTAATAACAGGAATGTATGCAGCACTTTAAAAGTATGTTTCAACAACCGAGGTGCTTGCAGGAGAGCTGAAGATTCCAGTATCTATCACACTATATTACGCAGGGGGTATAACCCAGCGATCACCTACTGCATGAAGCGCTGAACTGTCCCAGCTAAGAGCCAAATCGGTATCCATGAGATGAATTTCAATAACTTATCAGAACGTATGCAGCTCTACCCTGAAGCAAACACTTAGTTCAGTGAATGCACCCCAAAGTAAAACTAATTCACATATTACCAATTAAAGCTTATGTGGTCCCATGGTCTACAAGCTTGCAGCAGCACACTTAATTTCATGTTTTCAAACACCTGTTTTAATGGGCAGCATTTGCAGGCATTAACATTTTGTATGCCAACACTCTTGATTTCTGCACACTAGGTAGAAAAACCCATCGACATCTAGACTTTTTATTGCTGGTCATTACAGTCCCCAAGGTATGCTTATTGCATTCTATTATAAAGACTATTTGGCCTCTACCCATTGCTGCGGAATATGATGGTGATGTGTAAAACAAATAAGAATAATACATTTAATATATAACAATTGTATGCATGTGACATAACATTATTAACCAATTCACGGTTTATAATGCGGTCTTGCATATTGCTTATAATAAAATATAATGCAGGGAGCCAAGGCTCTAAGAAAGTATTCTGCTTTTGCCATTTTGTGCTACTTTATATCGACGACTATAGGTATTTACCTTTCCGACTACCTGGCTTATACATTCTACATACACTTGTGCAGCCTTGCTAATGAATTGCCGCAAATTGCGTTAACATAATATTTTAAAGTTACCTTTCACACTCTTCCTGTTAACGTCAGCCCCTTTCTCGAGCAGAAACTGGGCAATCTCCTTATGCCCCTTGTAGCAGGAAATCATCAGACACGTGTGCCCGTGACGATTGGCTACCTCCAGGTCAGCATTGTGCTCTACCAAGTACATCACTATTGCCAGGTGCCCATCGAAGCAGGCTGCCCGCAAAGGTGTCGAGTTAGTGAGAGTGGTGTTGTTCACAGATGCCCCGTGATCCAGCAGCGACTGAACCACTTTTAGGTGCCCAGCAGCCGATGCAGCCCAAAGAGGAGGTGCTCCTTCTATGGTTTCCCCATCAAAATTAACAGACCCCCCAATCTCCACTGAGGCACTACACTGATCCAGCAGGTAATCCACCATGTCAAGGTGACCGTATCGGGCGGCCATTAAGAGCGGCGTGGCGCCATTTGTTTTCTCAGACATGAGCACGACCACTTCATCCTTGGCTTTGTTTTCCAACAGCTTGGAAAGAAGGCGCAGCTTGCCATCACGGGCTGCATTAAATACCGCAGTCTTCAGATCCATGGTTGCTCTACTGTCACGGGGTGTACGTAGCAGAGGGGACCCAATCTGCTTCAATGGCAGCCAGAAGCTTCCAGGCAAGGCACAAAGAACACAATGTATGAAATCCTGTCTGCTGTCTCACGAGAAGCATAAATACGGTCTCACAGATGCATAAAGCTGAAGAGGGGGGAAAAAAACGCATTTAGCATATTTACTTTAAAAAACCACGCATCTGAAAAGATTGACACCTACTCACCGTAGGAGTTATATTACCTTAACACACTATGTATATTGATACATGAACATCATTTTGCAAAAAAAAAACAAAAAAAACGTTCTCTGCTCCACAGAATAGCACGTGCTTCACTCACACAACCTGTTAACATATTATATAGGCTAGCCCTCAAAAAGCATTTACATCATATTAATGATAGGGCATATCATTCCCGTGGATGTGTTAATAACATGGAAAGGTTTTGGCATTTGACAGCAAAAAATTCCATTTTTTGGATGAAATGCATCAAAAATCATTAGTCATAACATGTAAGTTCATTGAATAGGGGGCTTGTTCACTAAATAAACATTAACTAAAATATAAGGGAAAACAAATGCATTTCTTGCATAAGTAATTGTACAGGGCTGCATAATTTGTTGGCGTTTACTAAATAAAAGGTAGTAATAATAATCATAGGAAGAAACTCACTGGACTTCACCTGCATAAAGTATACAAAAGCCAACAAGCTCCCATTTTTTTCATCTCACCATTTAGTGAATAAACCACCTTAGATGCCTTCAGTGGCATAGCAGCCATTTTTCTTTGTTTACTTCATCAACATAAGCTCTTTACATTGCACGCCTATCATAGCATACGCTACCCTATCTAGTATATGCTATAGGTCATCCGCAAGTCTATGAAGAATTACAGATTTAGGTCAGGAGTGTAATAATTTACATTAAAGCCGCCGCAGGAGGAGAGACATGGACAAATACAATTTCTGGAAATTATTATTTATATTATTAGTGAGGCTTTCTAAATAAATTATAAGCGCCAGGCATTTCCCCAACACCTGCTAACTAAGCAAGAGAAGGCGCACCTAAGCATGGCTTTTGTTGAGTAAGGGGTAATGTATCTCTGCTGTCACCGTCCATAGATCAGGCCTTAATTAGCAGAATATTGCAGTGGGTCTTAAAAGATCCTGAGGTACGAATTTCTATGTCAAAAATTAGAGAGGCCTTTGGGTCTCCTGAAGTCACAAGAGCTGCTTCAGCACAAATGGTTAACTTATACATGGATTCCGAATGTTTACTTTTATTGCCATCTAGAAGGATCTGGAAGAGTTACTAAAACTACAAAGGCCGATCGAAAACTATTAGAGGAAGGTCAATGAACACAGACCGTGTCTTGCCTAAAGTTATTTTTAAGAGCAGATGAAATAGAAGACGGCCCAGAAACGGGGAATAATCGGTACATAAGCGCTGGCCGCAGGGATTCCAGGAAAACGAGATCTCTGACAAGTGTCAAGTATCGTGAGCGTTCGTAGAAATGGCTGTTAACCTACACAATTACCCTCGCTCGGGGCGACTACGAGCATTAAACAGGGCTACTGACGTTGACAGTGTGACTACCGCATACTCAAAAATCATATGGTGCTCTTATGGTCTCCTAGCAATCATTACCGCTGCCATTGTTGCTCGGTGATCTCCGTGTCTCCCCAGGTCCAGCTTCCGCAGAGCCGCGGCCGGTGTGACGGGGCAGGCGGGGCTCCCCTCTGCCTGATAGAGAGCGCATCTAACTTGTCACTAGCGGTTACTCACCACCAAGCCGCGCAGGAACCAATCAGAAAAGAGGGGAGGGAGTTGATGGGAACAGACGTGTAGTTGACGTCGTTACGCAATGGGTTTGGTTGAGAGCGCAGAGGATTGGGTACAATGATGGCTCTAGGGTGACGTAACGGGCGGAATACAACAATGGGTATCGAATTGTGAGGGAACGGCTGCCAATACAAGCGATTAGAGGGGATATGATTACTCACGTGACATTGAGTTACACCTTGTTGTGTCGGTCGCGTTCACGGTACATTTTACAGGTGAATGTTTCGGGAAAGTGCAGCGACTGCCATGGAACGTTCCTGAAAAAGTGTCTGCAGAGAATGATTTTTTTTTCTTTTGTTATTTATACAAAAAAAACTCTTCCAACAGCAATATACTAGAAAACGGTTCGTGTGAACTACACTGACGGCTCGGTATTAAACATAGCACCCAAGTGTTTTTTTTTTAAGTCCCTCTTTTGACCTTAAGTCCCTTCATCCCCTTTTCCTCAATTTATGAACCTATTTCCATTATCTAAAAAAATGTTTAGTGTATTTGAGTGTTCTTCGACACTAAAACTTACAATAATGTTTATAGAAACAGCAGGAAATGTGTTTATAACTTCAACTGTGTAAATAAAATACATTTTTCTAAGTGCCATACTCTATTACATAAATACCTAAACAATAAATTCACTACATAAAACACATGAAATATAGTGAAAATTGAAAAAAGGACTTTTTCTGACTGTGACCGGAAAAATGTACAAATTTACTAATTTACAAAAGCAAAATGAAAAAAAATGCTAAATAGATTTGAAAATTTGTCCTGAGTTTGGAAATACCCAATGTTTTTATGTATTTTGTATTTTGCAATTAACAAGACCCCAGTACAGTGATACCACCCATGCATGGGTTTGTCAGGTTGTTTGGGGGATAAAAGGGCACATTTGTAGCCTGCACAACTCAGTTTTTCCACTTAGAATTTTGACATGTTGAAAATTCTGCCCCATGTCCTATTTGGGACATATTTGAAGCCATATATGTTTGAAAACTAGACACCTCTAACTCTTTCTATGCACTAATTCCACCCTAAATTTACTGCTCCTTGTATATGTCACTGTCAAACAACATGCCAATATATGTTCAGCAACAGCTCCTGAGTACAGTGATACCAACAATGCATAGGTTTGTTGGGTTTACTGGGGGCTAAAAGGCCACATTTGTGAGGTGTGCATTTCTTTGGAATTTTGACATCTGTGCCCATGTTCTATTTGGGACATCTTTGAACCCAACCAATTCAATTTACCCCCATCAAATCATACATTTTTTAAAACTAGCCCCCCCCATGGGTATTTCAAATGCCCATGTTTAAGTATTGCAAGGATTTGTGTAAATATATAGTGCTAATTTTAGGACTTGCTCATAAAGATAAACTTTTATATATATAGTGAGACTGTGAACCCCAGGGAGTTGATTGGCATGGCATTTGGGTACAGCTGCTATGCAGATCATACATATGGGTCCCTGGGGTGGAGCAATTGGAGAGCAGGGTAGGCCAATGCTCCGTTCCTCCATTCTGTGGAAAATCCATGTCGGCTTTTCCAAGTGGCTAGAAGTCTGCAGGATCCGGTCCGGGATTCCTATGGGGCCGGCATCAGGCACAGGTGCTGGGCATTAAAGACCCCTGGAGCTTGATACTTAGAGGGACTGTTGGGGGAAGAGGATGTTTCCCTGTGCTCTCAGGGCAAGGAGAGGCCCTGAAGACGACCATCCCTGAGCCAAGTGAGGCAATACCTACCTAGACCTTTTGTGTGCTGTCTTGGGGAGGTTTTCCAGAGCCTGGCTTAGCTCTGGAAAAAAGTTAGTGGGTGATTAGGCAGGTCAGTCTGGACCAGCATTGTACAGTTAGAGAGGGCTCCAATTGGGAGCTAGGTGTTTCTTTTTATGATTTTGTTTTGGGGTGTTGCATTTAAACAGTTAAAATAAAGCGCTATTTTGCTACAAGCTGGTGTTCCTGATTCTGATTGCCCTAGAGGACTGTGCTTAGGACCCCATAAATGTGACATTTCTGGCCCTCATGCTACAGGGTTTGTCACAATAAATATGTATATTTTTTTTTCAGACAATTTTTGTTTGTTTACATTTTGTTGGAGCTGGATGTTTCCTTCATGGTGACATCAGTGGGGTATTAGTTTCACCACATTTCTATTTATTTTTTTAAATTACCCAAAACAACTGGCCATTGCCCCCAAACAGCTTGTCTGCGCCATATTTGTCCTCAAACAGCTTGTCAAATTGCTCCACAAACTGCTTATCTATGCCATCCTTGTCCTGAACAACTGGTCAGTGCCCTCAGATAGCTTTTCTGTGCCATCTTTGCCACTAACAGCTTTTCAGTGCCCACAAACAGCTTGTCTGTGCCATCTTTGTCCCAAACAGCTGGCGAGTGTCCCCAAACAGCTGGTCTGTGCCATCATCATCCCCAAACAACTTCTCAGTACCCACAAACAGCTTGTCTGTGCCATCTTTGTCCCCAAACAACTTGTCAGTGCCCCCAACAGCTTGTCTGTGCCATCTTTGTCCCCAAACAGCTTGTCAGTGCTCCTAAACAGGTTTTCTGTGCCATCTTCATCCCCAAACCGCTTTTCAGTGCCCTGAACAGCTTGTCTGTGCCGTATTTGCCCCAAACAGCTGGCCATTGCCCCCAAACAGATTGTGTGTGTCATCTATGTCTCAAACAACTGGTCAGTACCTCCAAACCACCTGTCTGCACCAAATTTTTTCCTCAAATAGCTTTTCAAATTGCCCCCAAACAGCTTATCTATGCCATATTTGCCCCCAAACAGCTTGTCTGTGCCATCTTTACCACCAAACAGCTTGTCAACGTCCCCAGCAGATTGTCAAACTGTAGATGAAGATTTTCTGTAAAAAAGGCCATATTTTAAACCAGATAAAATGACTGTTCAAATCAAATTTCAAATATAATTTTTGATCTTTCAACATTAAAAAATATGGTTTGGAGAGAAAATCCTGATGGTGTGTGTGGAGTAGCCATCTGCGGAGGGGGGCCAAGACCATTTGTTCTGGAAGGGGCCCTGAAATTTCTGATGGCGACCCTATCCGGCAGAAAGGAAAATCTTGTCTCTTAAACAAGGTGTTCTCAATTGTCACCTCCTAATCACTATTACCTTCCCCTGACGATGGTTTTCCATGTTTATCCACCATATAAGCTCAAAAAATAGATACAATTTTAGCACATCTGTCATTTTTTTTCATCTAAAGGTTTAGTCATATGAAAACAACCAATAGTGCCTGCCTTTGTGTCCAGTGACTATTAAGTGTTCCTAGGAAAACATATGACTAATACAACATTTTACTTAAATAATTATTTCTGGGAAGGGCTCAGGCATTCAACAGTACTAAGATGTTTCTACTGCTGTATTAAGTCATAATCATATTAAATTAATCAGAGTATGTGGAGCAGCACCTGTATTTAAACTTGAAAAAAAAATTGTTATTTGTAATGGAACGGAAACACATTCAGTGCATTAAATTTTTTTTTGTTTATTGCGCCATTTATTTCCTAGCAGAGTGCCTACATTTAAATAAAGTTTAGATGTCAGTTTGACAAAAAGACCAAATATGATTACTCGGGAGGTAGACACGTCATGTAGTTCTGTTTAAACGTGTGCTTTACTCATTGTAGACCTTGTGCATTCTTTCTAATTTGGCTCTAGATATCCTCTGAATGTGCCAGGTTTTAATAATTATTCCACTGCCAAGTAGTGATATTCAGTAACTAGATGCTATTGTATTGTCTGTATCTCATTGTTCATCTTGCTAGTTAACCTTTTTGTATCTAAGGGTTTTGACATATTTAAACAAAAAAATCACATTTCTTCAGATAACATATGTTTTACCCAGCTTGTAGTATGAGAAATACTTTGTTGCCCAGTGCCCACATTTACTCTCTCACACTCTCATTTCAGTCATTTCATGTTCACTCTCTCTCGTGCTCTCTCAATGTTCCCCTACCTTTTCTGCCAACCACTTCTGCTTCCACTTTCGCTTCCGCGTCTTCTTTTTCTTCATCTTCTCTGTTTTATCTTCTATCTTGGCCCCCATATCTGTGGACATAACCTGTCGCAAATCCATCAAGACGGCGCTGCTTCCGATGATTTCTGACAATTCTGAACTTTTTGCTTCATTTTATCCGCTTTGTGGGGGTCTGGCCTCTTTTTTGACACACAAGTCCAAGTCTGGAACATACATTCAAAGGGTATGACAAAACCAGAATTGACTACCACAAACCGATACATTAGGTAAATAGGAACCTGTTTGCAAGCTTACAATCTAATACATATTGTCACTATTGGCTGGCCAGGAGGTGAAGGGCAAGGGGTGATGAGAGACAACACAGGGCAGACCTCAGATAGAAGGGACGGCAACCAGGGGTTCCCAATAATGCAGGAACACGGAACAAATACAAGGGTCAGGCAAACAGATAGTCGGGGTCCCGAGCAAAGGTCAGGGCAGGCAGCAAACAACGGGTAGTCAGGAACAAGCCGAGTTCAGATAACCAAAAGACGAAATAAAATATAGAACTCTAGTGAAGGCAAACAAGGCACTATCACAGGCAAGGGATAGCTGTAAACGGAGGGTTTAAATAGATCCTCCTACCCACCTAATTAAGGGGGAGGAGGAAAAAAGTCCCTTTAAGACCCGTCATGAATATTCATGAGATAGCTGTTCGCGCATACTCTCATGATGTCGAGGCGCGGGTCCAGTCTAGATCTCTCAGAAATGAATTGATGAAAGCAGACCAGTAAATATTGTTGACAAACAATTCTGACATTTGAAGTGCCCAAAATCCTTTTGTAAAATCAGACACTTATATTTAAGTAAAACTGTTTAACCAATTAACAATTATGTATATACTGGTAAATATGTAGTAATTTATATTTCAGTTGCGGGGCCCTCTTACAGAGGGACAGCAACATTTCTATGAAGTAATTGGACAGTAGGGTACTTGTAGCCACAATTAAACAGAACATTAAATCCCAGTTTATTTGCCTCTTTAGCAATAAGATTATCAACATAGCTGTGGGGTTACAAGCTAAGACAGAAAAGAATGGTAGTGTAAACAGATATATCAGCTTTTACTCAGCTGTGGTTAATAAACAAGTCAAAATAGATTTCAACACTTGGATACATAGAAGTCATTACATAAGGGATACTAGGAACAACAGTTTGCACCAAAGGAACATTTTAAAGTGTGTGTGATTTAATAAAAGTATTATTTTTACCACTTAACAATACTACAGTATACCTTCCTGTTGGTCCTCTGGAAATGGTCACCTACAGCTGCTTTCATTTATTCTAGCAAGATTAGAGGATTTCTCTCTTGTGCATGCTGTCTTCAAGAAACTTTCATTCACCGTGTCAATTAATAAAAGAAAATTTTGCAGCTCCAGAATTGCTATAAACTAACCCCTTAATAGTCTAACTTTTCATGTCAGCCTTGGCTGCTTGAAGCAATCAATTTAGTGTCCAATGCAGCTTCACCACCAACAAACAAATATTTACGTACTTTATATACATTCAATATGTTCAAATAATAATAGTAATAATAATAATAAGCTTTAAGGGAAGTTACAACTCTAGAGCTGCAGTGCACCACCCTCTGTGGTCTAGTTTCCTGACACTTTTTGGCAAAAAAGTACTTCCACTGAGATCATGCAGAACATTAAAGTGCATATGATGGCTGAACACCCTTTAGATAAACTACTCTCTGCCACTAGAATCCTGACGGCCAAAGTCCAGATTTTTGGAGTGCCCCTTTTTGTGTCCCAAATGCCAGGATGATTTAAGTAACCCTATTTCACAATAGAGCAGTTTTTTTACTCAGTCCAAATAGATTGTAACAACATCACATTACACCTAACCTTTTAAATTTTCATGTGTTTTTTTCCCCTTTTTCTAGTTTTTTTTCTCCTTTATGAATATTTCTAGAGGAAGTTGGGATTTAGCTGTTGTCATAGTTACAGGTGCTGTCTACATAGCTGTACAACCCATTATGATTTTCAGAATCAACATTCACCTGTATTTGACTAACGTGCAGGCAGAAATATTTTTTTAGAAAAAAAATATACACTTTATGGACAAAAATATTGGGACACACCTCTTGAATTGAATTCAGGTGCTTAAATCACTCCCGTTGCCACAGGTATATAAAATCAAGTACCTAGCCATGCAGTCTGCATTTACAAACATTTGTGAATATAATGGAACCTTCTAAAGAGCTCAGTGAATTCAAGGGTAGGACTGACATTTGCAATAAGTCAGTTTGTGAAATTTCATTACTGCTAGACATTCCACGGTCAGCTGTAAGTGGTTTGTTTGGAAAGTAGAAGTGTTTATGAACAGCAGCAACTCAGCCTTGAAGTGGAAGACCACGTAAAGTCACAGAGCGGGGTCGCCAAGTGCTGAGGTGCATGGTGCGCAAAAGTTGACAATGCTTTGCTGATTCCATAGCTGAAAAGTTCCAAACTGCCACTGTCATAAATATCAGCACAAAAACTGGGCGGCGGGAGCTTCATAGAATGGGTTTCCATGCTCGAGCCGCTGCATGCAAGCTTCCAAGTATGCGTGAACAGTTTGGAGAAGGTCCTTTTCTATTCCAGAATGACTGCTCCCCAGTCCATAAAGCAATAAAGACATGGTTGGCTGAGTTTGGTGTGGAAGAACTTGACTGGACCGCACAACCCCATCCAACCTGTGATAGGAACTAGAACAGAGATTGTCAGCCAGGCCTTCTTGTCTAACATCAGTGCCTGACCTCACAAAAGCCCTACTGCATGGATGGGCAAATATTCCCACAGAAACACACCAAAATCTTGTGGAAATCCTTCCTATTAGAGTGTAAGCTGTTAAAGCTGCAAAAGGGGGATCAACTACATATTAATGTCTATAGACTATTAGTACTAATCCTAATTTACAAAGTAATTTGTACAAAAGATTTTAAATGGAAGCATTGTCTTTAATTCGACCTGTGTTGGAAGATCACATAACGCGGGCTACATGCACGAGGAATAAACAGTTAAAATATATATCTTTTCTCCATGTACACCTGAAATACTGTACTGCTTTAGGGTGGGAACCTTTGTTTGGTGAGGCATGGCAGTTATTATTTTTGACTCATACATGAGTAAGACTTTAAACACCAACAGTGCTGTATTGCTGGAAAAAAGCAATTCTAAACTGTTACCATTCTAGGCTTTTGATGTTTTTTATAAACCTATTTGCATTAACTTTATTTTATGTCATTTTTAGACGCTGGTTATGTAAGGTTTGCAAATAGGTACTTTAACCATTTTAAAAGCCACAAAGAGGAAAGTTCCATCTTTATTTTGTAATCATGGATGATCTCTTTTGTGATTTGATCTTCCACAACTCAGGTCCACTGTGTGTTCTATACTTTGTGACTTCATTCAATAACTTCACTAACCTTTCTTTAACCCAAAAATGTCTGTAAATTAATAAATTATCAAACAAATTAGGTGCAGACTTTTAGTTTGATTTAGATGTAAACAGTTTCCATTGTTCAGCACTGATAATAAACACCGGTACACCAACATATGAAACACGCTTTATGGACAGGACATGAAGGCAGGGCATGAACAGAGTGAGTCAAGATTATCCAAAAGCCATTTGAACATATATTCTGTAGTGGCTTTCGTATTTCTTTTTTGTAGAGCATGATGGGCTACAATGGGAACAGCAGTTCTGGTAAATTTATATATTCTTCACCATTCAAAAATTTTTGCAACAAAAAAAAGTGTTTCATATTATATATAATTAAAGATCTCATGTGTTGGTATTATTTACAGCTCTGCTTGAAAGGTCACTATAAGGCCAGATTCTAATCTAGACAACGTTGTAGTATTTTTAGCCAGACATAAATTAGCATAGGCCTGCAACTTGGATGGGCAACATCTAGTGGGTTTAGCTGAGAAACAAAACATAAACTGCTAGGCAACCGGCAGAACATGAGCTTTCATTTGTAGCACTGCCAAAATGTGTCAAGGAATTTCAGTCATTCTCCACCATGTTATCAAGAAAAATGTATCACTTCTTATGCCCCTTTATACTGATTTTGGTAACATTTGATTGCTGTAAATATACAGTTAAGTCCAGAAATATTTGGACACTGACACAAGGTTTGTTATTTCGGCTGGTTACCAAAATACGTTTTTGGCGGTCGTCGGGCCACATAGACCTCTGTGCGGCCCCAGTGATGCTCGGACGGCCCAGTGAAATCTGCAAGAGAGGTAAGGGGTGGGGAAGAGTGAATGGACGAATGAATGAGTGTTTAGGGGCAGAAGTGGAATAGGCAGGCTGTCTAGGGGGCAGAAGTTGGACAGGCAGGCTGTTAAGGAGGCAGAGGTGGCACAGGCAGACTGTTTAGGGGGCACAGGTGGCCCAGACAGGCTATTTCTCTGTGTAAGGGGGTGGGGTTTGGCCACACCCACTCCCCTGCTCACATTCCACCTACTCCCCGCCCATTTTTCCCTGTTCCCACAAAGTTCATGCCAACTAAAGGCTGTCTCGGGCTAGCCCCACCCCTAAATGAAGCCCACCCATAAGAGGGTGTGCTCCGGGTAGCCAACCCTGGGAACTTTCCAGGTATGATCATTACCATAGGTATTATATCAGGGCTGCACAACACCAGTCTTCAAGGCGACAATTTTGGACAATTTTGCTCGTCTAGCTCGAGCATAGACATATCAATTAAAAACTCATGAAACTACTTGTTTCCAGGCAAAGATCTACAGTACTCGTGGTCTGTTTGTCATCCTCTTGGACAAGAGTTGTGTACCTCTGTAACATATACGCCTAGCCCTTATCAACATATACAATTTCTATTGGCGATGCTCACATTTGAGAAAATGGTCAATTTCTTGAAATCATTATTTCTTAAGAATGTCAACTCAGCCTTTATTGGAAAAGAAGCTTTTTTGGAGTTAACCCTTCATGAAGCATAATGACATCGGAAGATAAAAGTATACCTATACTTTGTAGTTAAACTTAAAGATGACTCCTCTTGAGGCATACACATAAGGTTATATAATTTAATGCTACTAAGTTACAATGGTCAAGCCCAACAATAATACAAAAACATGAGCACATGACACCCCACATAAACTTGAAATAGAAATGTCCTTGGTCATATTACAAATGGAAATCCTTGAATACAGAGCCACGCAAGACAGCTTTTCATACTGGACATATGAGGTACAGCAAGTAAAGGACAGTCATTGCTCAGGCTGATCTCTACTCGCTTTTTCCGCCTTCCACAGTGCATGCTGTTTCAGATACCGCTGTTCCTGAAATGTTTTCTGCACTTGCTGTGTGAACCCAGGGCTACCTTCTTCCAGAGCATTGATGAGCTTCAAAATAAAAGGAGTGTTTTCCCTTGGGAGATAATTCTTTTTTGGTCTTACTGGGATGACAGTGTTATATTTGTGACACATGTTAATGGAATTAATTAGTGTGGCATGAGATTGAAACTCACACCAAGTCTCAGTCAGAAAATTTTTGGTGAGCAACAGAATAGTCCAAGCAGAACCATTTACTGCATTGTCCAGGGTTTTAAGAACATATCCTCCAGCGGGCAGCTCTGCAAATATGATGCCTGGTTTGATGCTAAAGTCATTTTCTAGCATGTTCTTAATTCTAAGAGCTTCTGAAATATCAGCTTCAGCATGGAGGATAACAAATTTGTAAAAGACATCTTCAGTTCTGCAGTCTTCCTCTGTCTCTGTTGTTTCATGTTCTCCGGGCTTCTCCATTGAAAGCTTCACTGCTAGGCTCCACCTGCTGTCTTCAGTGGAGTTGACATTTTGTATTTTGGTATTTTTTTGTTTTTGACATGTTTTATATGAATGTTTTCTGCATGAATGATTAATTCCCATCATGCTGCAAATACATTGTGTTCACTTTGTTTTAATGTTCCTGAAATGTAAAAAAAATAATAATAATATGGATTTTTGGACAAAAAATGTTACAGGCATGCATGTATAAATGGGCGTATCAAGTGGTATAAATCCTGCATTCTTAGTATGCTTTTTTACTAGCCTTGTGGTTGAGTGGTACGTGATCTGTGCATTAGTTTGCATGGATCTATTTAACCCTGTTCCTAAGCAGGTGCCTAAAATGACCAAAGTTGCCTGATTAGGACTAGGGAGACTTTTATGCCACACATATCTCACAAATCTAATTTCTCCCTCTCATTAGACCACCAGACATTGCAGATCATCCAAACTCTCATTTCACTTGTATGGGAATGGGAGTCAGAACCAGGCTCCATAAACCTTTCTTTGTTTCTAGAAATGGGCCACTGTGATCCACTAGCTCAGGGGTAGGCAACCTTCGGCTCTCCAGATGTTGTGAACTACATTTCCCTTGATGCTTTGTCAGCATTATGACTGTAAGAGCATTATGGGAGATGTAGTCCACAACATCAGGAGAGCCGAAGGTTGCCTACACCTGCACTAGCTGATACCTTGGAGACATTAGCAAACAACTAAAGCAGGGTGTAAGGTAAAGATAAACATTGCAAAACAGGCATAATACCTAAAGTAACTAAAATACACTTGTTGGTTGAATTAATGGTCGAATTCTCCTCAGAAAGAGTTTTCTTTTATTTAGATCATGCGCATAATCGAGACAAGGCACACAACACACAAAAGTCAAAGCATTGTCTGATTACATGTTTGAATTACATGGTTTATATAACCTCTTATCTACTTCTAATAGCATGCATTAATATGATTGGTTACTTTTCAAGCAGGTTACGCCTCTTTAAGCTGCATAATTAAGAATGGCCTAGACTTGACCCTTTGCACATATATATATAGAACAACATAGAGTAGACGTGTTGGCGTGAACTTGTCCATATATCATAGACTAGACATTCCCTGCTTTCTTATGTCTTTGTCGGCAATAATATTTACGATAACACGAGCATTTTTCTAACAACACTACTGGCATCACCCAAAATTTAGCATGGACCCTGAACATCCCAACTCTAATTAATTAAATGATCTTTGTAATACATTTCCCATGGAACTTTGCTGTTAACAGCTGAGTGAATGCTTAGTTCTATTTGTACTGGTATTAATAATACATTTTTATCACTAATTACTGCACTGGGCAGAATTAATCAGAGCTACTGGGATAGCAATACCTATAGGAAAGACATGGATGTGAGTGAATCATGCAAGGTTGCCAAGGTTAGCAAGGGGGGGTGGGGGGTTGGCCGGCATGAAGAGTGTTTCTAATGGAAATGCCATCGTGTTGTTATAAAAGAAGATTACTATTTCTATAGCAGGGTAATATATTGCATTATTAGAGTACTTTCTGGTTACATATACACAATGGCATTATTATCCCCATCAAGGTTGCCTCATGAAGTCCCAATAATACCAATAATTAAGGAGAAGAACATTTTAAATTCACGGAAAGTACATGCTGTCTAGTTATATAACTAAACGTAATAAACTCTCATGTAACCTGTAATTAATAACATTTATAGAAATATCTATATATGCATCTAGACTGTGTGGGTAGCCTCTGACTAATATAGCTGGATAAAATGTTGTCCTGCTTTCTGTACTTTGTTATATAACAATAAATCCCATTATGAAAACATACAAGAGTTTTTTTTAAGCCTCAAGGTATAAATCAATCCAATCTTCAACTAAAAAAGATTAAGCAAGAACTAATTGCCAAGATATTTTTGAAACGATTTCCCACAGCTGTGCTGCTTCTCTTACCTCTTTTTGTTCTTCTGTCTACATCTGCTTCCCCCCACCACCATCCATGTGGGTATATAGGGCATCAACCCATAGGCAATGATCAGATGTACATATATATATATATCAAATAGACTTGTAATTTGTACAAATGTCTGAAAATGAAGAGGAATCCCAACGAAACACATGAAAACAAAGCAAAGAGCTCTGAATTTTCATTTGCATTTTGTCGTTTATTTTCACTCTCCCTTCTCTCTCTCATTCTTACTCAGGGCCGGCCCTACAACGGAGCCGACTGGAGCAATTGCCCCAGGTGGCACTTTAGAAAGGGCGGCACTTTGCCGCCCCAAGCGTTTTTTTTTTGTTGTTCGTTTTGAAGCGGAGGAGAGAGGGGCACCGAGTGGTTTTCGCTTACCCGCTCGGCGCCCCTCTCTCTCTCTCCTCTGCGGCGAGTCTCCCTGTTCGGTCTCGGTGCCGGCTTGTAATGCTGGGCGCCGGAAGTGGCGTCAATTTCCGGCGCCTAGCATTACAAGTCGGCACCGTGGCAGAGCAGGGAGACTCGCCGCAGGACTCTTTAAAGGTAAGTACCGGGGGGGGGGGTGTAAATAATGGCGTCGTCGAAGTTTAAAATGCCGCCCCAGGCGGCGTTAAGTCTTCGGCCGGCCCTGTTCTTACTCATGCTTTCTCACGTGCTCCCTCACATTCCCTTTCAATCACTCCCTTCTCCGCCAACCGCTTTTGTGTCCTGTGTTATATCTTCATTCTTTGTCCGCTTCTACCCACTGTCTGTTAAGCTAACCTGTCCTCCCGGATCACTTCAACAATATGGGAGGTCTAGATAACACAGCAGATAGCGGGGAGATGCGAACAAGAAAAGGCAAGACAAGAAGCGGGCTTGCTGCGGAAAAAGAACAGTGAGACACGGAAGCAGAGAAGGTAGGGAGACATTGAGAGAGTCTGAAAAAGAGTGAGCGAGTGTGAGAGAGTGAGAGAATGTTTGGGAGAGTGCGAGAGAGTGAATGAGGGTGAATAACAGCAAAGTTAGTTTCTGAATCAAAAAAGACTTTCACATTTTTGGAACCAAAAGGGCAGGAAATGGAATTACAAAGAGCCAACCCCAGTGAGCTTCAGCTGCAAAAAGAGCTGGGCTGTCCTTGTATAATGTACAGTTAAATCAGTGAGCTTTCATCAAAGTTTCTGAACCTACTTATACCTTTTACACATTTTTAAGTGCTGTTTTTGGAAGGGGTTCTTGGAACCCAAGCAGGACATCAAAACTCCTCTCTTGTTTGTACCTGTAAGTCTTTAATATTTATTTGCCAAATGGTCAAGAAACTAGTTAAACGTACTCTTGAATAATAGCTATATTTCGAATATAGAAACTGCAAATATTGTAGAGTGAGGTCTTGAGCTGACATTGCTTCTCCTCTCTTTTCTTTCTCAAAGTTACAGGGCAACTTAGTCTTCTTCAGGAGAAGAAGTATTGATTAGCAGGTATGTGAACTGGGTCAAGGTAGCTGCCCCAAGTAAGCCGAGAGGTCCACTGTTGTACCCTGACACATATAACAGATCCTGATACGTCTTAGGCAAGTATAACATTTTCTTCCTGTTGTTTCTACCTTAAACGTTACTTTTTTTCTAACAAAATCTTAGCTTATATCCTCCTCTAAGGTTTTTTTAAGACAAGAAAATGCAAGTACAATAGTAATAGGTTTCACAGTAAATGTTGTGCTGTCCCCACCAAACCGCATGCTGGTCTTGTTTAGAAAACCACAGAGCATGTAAATATATTTAATACTTACGTCTCTTGTTGGTGCTGTTCTTTCTCTGTGCGTGACATTGATATCTAGGTGAAATAACGATATACGAACATTGTATGTTCTTCACAATCTATTTGGGGAAGTTATAACTCCACGTTTTTGTCTTCTGAATAAAATATTCAGCCTCATGTAAGCACTAGGAAGTGCAAATGTTGAGAAATGTATAACCACATGATTTTTAAAATGATCACATGGCCAGAATAAGACGGAACTTTTTTTCTTTTGCTACAAAATTCTAAAAATACCCAGGTATTTCCTATGTAATGCGTAAAGTTTGAAAGTCCATTGTTTGCAATAATCAAAGGCTTTAATGTCTTCTATTAGGCAGTGGAAAAAATAAAAGTGGCACTAAAAGCAAGCTGGAGTCATAGCTGCTCTCAAATCCTACATTTAACTGTTCAGTACACTATGTACCAATGTATTGGTATTTACTGATTTTATATATACCGTATTTGCTCGATTATAAAACAAGGTTTTTTTCAAAGCAAATTCTCTGAAAAATATCCCTCATCTTATATTCGAGGTTGTCTTCTAAACTACAAGACTAAGATCCAAATCCCCCACAGCGCTGCAGGGGACCGGGATCCTCCTCTCTGGCAGCCTCTGCTGCTGCACGCACTTCCTCTGGGGGCTTCTATGACGAATCGCCGTCATCACATGACCTTCCGGTACTCCACCACAAAAGCCCCGGCGAAAGTGCTGGCAGCAACAGAGGTTGTCTGTGCGCATCCCACAGCTGGTGAACGTTTGCAGGATGCGCACAGAAAACCTCTGCTGCTGCCGGCACTTCCGCCGGGGCTTCTATGGTGGAGCACCGGAAGATAATCTGCCGGTGCTTTAGAAATAAATGTGATGTAAATGTAATGCAATACCTGGGAACTTCTGGGCTCCGGCTACCTGGAGCCTTCCCTTGCAGGACGTGGCCAGGACGGCCCACTGACGTCAGCGGGTGGTCCCGTGAGGCCGGTGAGAGCTCCCCCTGCCGGAAAACCGGAGAAGCGTTGCTTCACTCGGCAATCTCTGGGTCAAACCCGGAAAGTTCCCAGGTATGTACATGTGATGCCGGCGCTCAGTCATAGAAGACCCGGTTAAAGTACTGGCTACCATAAGCGGAGGTCTGCATCGCACAAAGCTCCACCAGGGAGTCTGAACACGGGTCACAAGTAAAGGCATGCACTGGTAAGTCCGGGGGGGGGTTTAAGAGTGGCATGGGGTGGGTTTTAGTGGTTTTCTGGAGGCAGAGTGGCATATAGGGGGTTAAAAGGCATATCAGGGAGGCAGAGTGCCATATAGGGGGTATAAGGCATACCTGGGGAGGCAAATAGGGGGTTAAAATGCATGTCAGAGAGGCAGAGTGGCATATATATGGGTGTATAAGGTGTATCTGGGGGTGGCAAATAGGGGATTAAAAGGCATATCTGGCGGTAGAGTAGCTTATTAGGGAGACAGTGTAGCATATATGGGGTATAAGGCATTTCTTGGAGGCAGAGTGGCATATACGGCATATCTGGGAGGGCAGATGTGCATAACTGGGACAGGTTGGCAAATAAAAGGAAATAAAAACAAAAAAATAATTTTTCTCAATCATAGTTTTTATTGAATATGAAAAATAGTTTATATGTGAATTAATATTTACTAGTAAAACTTTTTTTCCTATTGGGTAGTCTTATATTCAGGCTTTTTCTTTTTTTCCTAAATTAATATTCACATTTTGGGGGGTCATCTTATAATCAGGGTTGTCTTATAATTGAGCAAATACAGTGTGTGTATATATATATATATATATATATATATATATATATATTATTTGTTATTTATATAGAGCTAACAATTTAAGCAGCGCTTAATACAATACAATACATATACATTAGGTGGAGAGAGCCCTGTTCGCAAGCTTACAATCTTGAGGGAGGGCGAATGCTGGAGGTTTGGTGGAAGTAAATTCTGGACATATGGGGCAGCCCAAAATCTTATAGACGAGAAAAGGAAGAGGTGATAAGTGAGAGCCTTGGCTCATGGAAAGAACATAGGGATCGAGAAGGGGAGTATTTGTATATATATGTATGGAGGAGCAGTGTTATGGAGGGCCTTATATGTTAGTACCAGGATTTTAAATTTAATTCTAAAGGTAGTAGGGAGCCAGTGGAGGATTTCACAGAGTGGGGAAGCAGAAGCTGCGTGCAAGGAAGATAAGCCTAGCAGCAACATTTAGGACGGACTGCAGAGGAGACTGCAGAGGAGTTGAGACAGTGGAATGCCAAACAGAACAGTGTTGCAGTAGTCAAGATGGTAAATGATAAGTGAATGAACCAGAGTTTTTGTGGATTGTTGGGTGAAGAATGGGCGGATGTGAGAGATGTTTTTTAGGTGCAAGCGGCAGGATCTGGTGAGGGACTGAATGTTAGGGAAGAAGGAAAGGTGTGAGTCAAGGATGACCCCAAGGTATCAGGCCTGGTTAGTAGGAGAGATAGTCGTGTTGTTAATGGTGATAGAGAATTCAGGTAGTGGAGTGGAGATGGAAGGAGGGAAGATAATGAGTTCAGTTTTAGAAAGATTAACTTTCAGGTAGCGTTGCGACATCCATGAAGAAATAGCAGACAAGCAGTTGGTAATACGGGACAGGAGAGATGGAGAGAGATCAGGAGAAGACAGGTAGATTTGGGTATCATCTGCATATAGATGATACTGGAGGCCAAATTAGTTGATTAGTTTGCCAAGAGATGAAGTATAAAGAGAGAACAGCAGAGGGCCAAGCAGTGGACCTTGGGGGGATGCCAACCAAAAGTGGAAGGGGTGATGATGTCTTGCCAGAGAAGCTGATAGAGAAGGAACGGTTAGACAGATATGAGGAGATCCAGGAGAGAGCTGTATCTCGAATGCCTGTAGAAGCAAGCGAGTCAAGATGAAGGTGGTGATCAACAGTATCAAAAGCAGCAGAGAGATCCAAGAGTATTAGAAAGGAGAAGTGACCTTTTGCTTTGGCAGAGAGCAAGCCATCGGAGACTTGTTAAAGCCGTATCAGTAGAGTGAAGGGGTTTAAAACCAGACTGTAAAGGGTCAAGGAGGTAATTAGAGGAGAGGAAGTTAGTAAGGCAATCGTACACAATTATGGTGAGCCTGGGCGAATTGTAGCCTTGGTTTCCTGTTTGTAGCGGACAGGTGTGGCACCTGGTTTGGTCTTCTGCTGCTGTTGCCCATCTGCTTCAAGGTTCGACGTGTTGTGCGTCCAGAGATGGTATTCTGCATACCTTGGTTGTAACGAGTGCAAGTTCATGTGCATTTTGAATAAATAGGATCGATTTGACATATCAACTGAATAGTTTATCTGTATAAAGACACAGGTGGGCCCTGGCATTGGTTTTCTTTTTAGTTATGTTATGGACACAGTTTGTTTGCTTCCTCGATTTTACATGGATAAAGCATGAGGATAAAGGTGGAATGTTAACAGCAAACGTGTAATGCTGTAATAAAAAAAACACAGAACTTCTCGTTTTCTGATTTAATAATGGCAGTATACTCAGATGTGCAAGGTTTGCAAAGACTAGGGAGATATCACATTTATGTTGACTGGACAGTTCTCTTTGTTATCCTCCTTTTTTTATCCTAAGATAATAGTTATTTTGGCCATATAAAAATATTTAGTAAATTAGTGTTACTGTTGCTGTACAAAGGACTGTAGTGCCACCCACAGGAATTGTGGAACACTTATTTAAAGGTTCTGTATCTGTGTAGTGTATAAATAATAATATGTGGCACCTCATTTGATGTATTTGACTTTAGCATATTCGACATGTTGACAATCAGCGGCAAAAGCAAGGTGCCCTACTGCTACACAAAATTCAACTTTTTTGTATGTCTTTCCCAGTGGCGGAACTCGTGAGCTTGTTGGGTTTTTTTACATCTCCCTTGTGTTTTACATCTCATTTCCCTCTATATGGCCAACTTCTCAGATCCCTTGCCCTAGCCTCCTGCTTATCAAACTTTACACACAGTTCCCACCTTTGTTGGTTCAGGAGGGTGTGATCTATTAGCCGGTGACAGCTCTCTTTTGGTGCAGGTATTAAAATAATAGGACATTTCCACTATACGACAGTTTCTCCATGTTGTTTTGATTCAGACATTTGAAAGATGGCAGACTTCACTTATATTTAAAAATGAGTCTGGACATGTTTGCACTCAATGTGGAGAGTTGCAAATAAATGGGATGGAGACCTAGCGCTTGGCAGAGCAAAACACATTATTATCAATTATTCCAGAGCTGGTCCTATATATTCTTTTTTTTTTAAGCAGACCTAATGTGAAACACATTTAACAGTGACTAAAAGCAGCATTAAGTCTACAGCTGCTGCCATTTCAAATAGTGCATATGTAAGAGAATATTGTACTATAAAGCTTAATTGAGAAAGCCAGCTGATTTATTCACTAAATGGAGAGTTTGCAGCTGCATTAAGCATGTCAGCTCATCAGCATCTCTATGCTTTATGAGGAGTGAACACCAGTGAGTTTCTTCAAAATAAGTCTGACCAGGTCACGCAATAATGCATGGCTACTGCGGGCGGATTTTATAAAAGCCACAATTACGCAGCGCCAGTCACTTTTTGCAGGACGCTGTTTGACCATTCGTCAAGAGTAGTGAATTTCCCTGGTTCAGCTGTTCCGTTCTTCACTGTTGGTTCTCCACATTTGGTAAATACAACTGAATCAACAGAAGTCCGTTTAATGAAAAACTCTTTTAAATTCAGATACGCTGTATAAAAGTGAGATAATGTCAACTTTAAAAACTGGAAAGTACACAAAGATGTAAACTACACACAAAAATACATTTTTTTTTATTTTTTATTATTTGTAATGGTTTGCCTAACAATAAAATACTTAAGATCTTTTCGATTTCTTAAACGTGTTGAGGAATCCAACTGACAGGCAATGTTTTAATCTTCCCATGTGTGCCCAAATCATTGTCTTATCATAATTTAAACAATGCTTCTATTTTTTTCCAGACACAGTTAAGCCAATTTTGCGGTTTTTGGCCAGACTGACCGTTTAAGATATTGTTATTCCATATAAATATATATTATAATTGGTCCGACATTGCCAAAAGTCACTGAACACTGTGGTCTGCACTATTTTTTTTGTAAATTGAACCTCCAAATAAACATTTTATAATTAATTTACAAAAAAATAAAAATAAACAATTGTCTAGCAGTTTTCCTACAGAAAGATTTAGAAATATGAACTTTAAATTTAAATCACTGCGTTTACTCCATGAACTGCCGTTGATAGCGCACACATTGTGTGAGTAAGCACACACCTGGTGTCTTATACACTAAAATGAAGAACTGTATATATGATGAGGTTAAATCCAAATTATGCATGTACTTGTGAACAAACTTTGGTGAATTAAATCTTAAAACCTGCAGTGTTACGTTTCTAACATCCTTGTCAGCCTAAGATGTTATGTCCAGCAAAAAGATGGCCCTTAGTGCCAGATAGCTTTAACTTTTACACAGTCACTGTGGGGTATAAAACTTTGCTGTGAAACCAAAATGGAAAATAATTACTACCGTGTTTCCCCGATAGTAAGACACCCCCGATAGTAAGACGTATCGGGGGTTTCAGAGGGGTCGGCTAATATAAGCCGTACCCCGAAAGTAAGACATATGTCTTACTTTCGGGGAAACACGGGGGATTTGCTGGAGCAGCAATAATGTTTTCCGTGGTCCATCAGGACCAGGGCCGGCCTTTGGGGTGTGCGACCTGTGCGACCGCACAGGGCGCCACACTCCAGGGGGCGCCGCCGCGGGGTCCGCCGCAGCGCGGTCCGACGCCACTGCCGTCGCGGGGTCCGCCGCAGCGCGGTCCGACGCCCCTGCCGCCCCTCCAGAGACGGACAGTAATGTCCGCCGCTGGAGGAGCAGGCTCGCAAGGGAGCAGTATCGGAGGTCTTTAACAGACCTCCGATACCGCTCCCTTGTGATCCCCAAGGCAACAGCTGCTGTGCGCCGGGGTTTGCTGCCAGATCCCAGCGCACAGCACTGAAGCCGCGCCCACCGGTCTCCGTGCCCTCTGACCCGGAAGAAGAGAAGACAGAAGAACTAAGAAGAAGAGCGAAGAGGCGGCAAAGAAACTGAAAGAGGAAAGGTAGGAAAGCATAGAGTGACAGTGAGAGTGGATTGGTGTATATGTGTGGATTAGTATATATGTGTGGTTTGGTATATATGTGTGGTTTGGTATATATGTGTGGTTTGGTATATGTGTGGATTAGTATATATGTGTGGATTGGTATATGTGTGTGGTTTGGTGTATATGTGTGGTTTGGTGTATATGTGTGGATTGGTATGCGTGTGGATTGGTATATATGGACAATTTTTTCCCAATATAAGACATACCCCGAAAGTAAGACATAGTGGGGCTTTTAGGGATAAAAAGAAAGTAAGACACTGTCTTACTTTCGGGGAAACACGGTATGTTTCTATTCAAAAAATGTGGTAATAAACAGGAAATGGGTGCAGAAGTTAATGAGAAAAAGAAAAACTCATCACAAATGTCTCAGAGAAGGAAAATATATTAACATCAAAGTTAAATGTCTAACAAGAAATACCCCTGCTACCCAACCTCTGGACCCCCCCAAAAAAACTTTTCTGAAAACATTTAAAATAAAAACGTATCCCCCCTTTTTTTTTCTTCCATTTTTATTATAATGTCATTTTACGGGATGGCCTTTAAAAAAGGTAAAATTTTGCTTTACCAATATATACAGTCCTTTATCTAAAGGTAGCCAGGAAAAAAAATGCAGTTGGGCAAACAGTGTATAACAAGATGCATCCCAGAAAAATATTGGTTATGATCCAACACGAGTAGTAGTGGTTCTTTTATCAGAAAAGAAGCTTTTAAGGAGGAAAACCTGTCCAATGCTTACAACCAACAAGATAATGGCCTCCCCTATGGACCAGTATGCTACTCTGGTGTTCAGATCTTCAGCTCGGCTGCGGCCCTGCGCCTCTCTCAGGCGGAAGTGCGTCTGGTAATCGATTATGGACTTCAAAGCTTCATGGATAGAAACACAAGCGGACTCCATCTGTACCAAAACGACACACAGTGAACATAGGAACAAATTAGTAACCACACACCAATACGATACCAAGAGTTACGTATTCAGACACAATGGTTAAAAAAATGGCCTATCATAGCAACCAATGGACTTGTCCAAACAGCAGGAACATTTCGTTGGGTGCTATGACGACAACCTTTACAATTTGCAAGAATCACACACTGCTCATGAAAATATCTAAATGTTGGTATGGTCATATAAAATAATTCTCTTTTTACTTTACTCACTGTAATGAACAATACAGCAGCTTTATGCTACTATTTTTAAAAGTGACCAGGAATAGTGTATGTATAACACTAAAAAATACATAAAACATCAGGGGTCCTAATCAAACCTTTACAAAATGATAGTGTGTATCGTACTAACCTGAGTAAGAGCAGTAGCACGATTCTCATTGGGAAACAATGGAGGATCATCTCCAACCTGGAAGTCAAAGTAGACTGTCTTGTGTGTGAATGTGGAAAACTCATTACTGAAACAGAATTTGTAGGTTCCATCACGGGATGCTGTGAAAGTAAAGCTGTCATACTGTTTTTTCATCTCTTTGTACAACACAATGCCATCTGGATCTTCTAGCCGACAGTCAACATCATAATGTCCACCAGTGATCACCTGCAGATGTGAAGCAAGACTAAGAATTCAGGAGAACGACACAAACTATTGACATGCAGAAGAATAGTAAAAAAAAAATGATGGGGCACAAGTCACTTTACTGTTATTGGTCCCCACAGATATTTAATAATAATAAACATAATTGAATAACATGTGGCTGCACACACTACATATTTTACGGACACAATGTTTGATGGAAAACATAGGTTACCAAAGTGATCCTTCACAAAATGTGTTTGTTTTCATAATTAACTTATTTTTCCAGAACATGTCCACATCAATGGCAAACTATTTAAAATCTGATGTCCTTTATTATCAAACCAGACAATAGATTTCATTCCAATAACATTAGAAAATATGTATTATACATATCGGTCAGCATTTCAATTTACTTCTCCAAAACTGCTTGGCTGGAGAAGGTGATTACCCACTCCCGAATTTCCAAGTATAGAAGGGGCACATGACAATTACCACACTGTGATACTTCCCTTTTAAGGAAAATGTTGTTTTTAAAGCACCAATGTGCATAAACACATTAACAACAGATACCATTGTTATATGTGTATGAAACAACATCATACAACACGTGACAACTTGCTCTGCTGTCCTACCATTAGCTAAGTCTGCAGGAGAAACAGACGCTGTGAAGAAGATTCAAGATTGCTTTGGTAAATAATTGTAACCACTTGGGAAGAGACCATAAGATAACTAACCCACATCAACCTAGCCATACATGACGGTCATGGCACTCCTGGAAGCCATCATCATAATTGGTATTGAAGCATAATATTTGACATTATAACATTATTAAGTGTTGGACTAAAATTTATACTACTCCTACTTTTAAGAAACTGAGTATGATAGGAGGTACAGTCTAACAACAACTACTGATGTTCTTGTTCTGATAAAAAATACTATAGGAGCACACCTGCTATAACAATGGCGCATATATATATACTTTTAAGGGATCCATGTATAAAGTGGATATAGAGGCAAAGGTGATTGTTGTTAACCTTATTTGAATGCCTTGTGGTTGTGGCAGCACCATGAGATTTTTGAGGGAAAAACAAACCTTTTGCTTGTCTGGTGTCTGTAGACAAGTGTTTAATAATGCTTCTACTATATATATATATATATATATATATATATATATATATATATATATATATATATATATATATATATATATATATATATATATATATATATATATATATATATATATATATATATACACACATACACACACACATACATACATACATATACAAACACACACACACACACACCATCTAATTCAGAAGTTGCAAATGGGCAGCAAAGGGACGTACAATATACACATTATCAAGGCAAATCACCTAGGAATATATAGCTATAAACCTAGTTAGGCAGAACTATGGAGCACATTACAGAAAGTGTTGATGGTGCATCCTAAGCTCACCTAGATAATAAATCTCTATTTAATGTACATTCAAAAAATGGGACTCTAAAGCAGGCTGCATTTTTGGACATAGCATAAAGATATAACAAGGCTGTTCTGTACATAATCTACTGTCTATGTTAAAGATGATAGGACAATTTGTTTAACTTTATTCACATGTATTGCCATCATATTCCACAGTGCTCTACATTGGGTGCACTACATCAAACTCTGTTTAGAACCATAACTTTGCTGCCACTCTCAGGTACCACTATCACCACCACAAGCACTCATTTTACCTTAACCCCTTCAGGACTGACATTTGCAAACTGCGCCTTCCCTTGAAGACCGCAGTTTTTTTTTGTTTTTTTTTAATATTTAAATTCTGTGCTCGTGATTTACATCAAAGCAATCACGTGCACGGAATTGAGGGGGAGTGGCTGCTACAGATCGCTGGGGACACCCAGCGGTCAGTAGCAGCCGCCCCTCGCTATCCCAGCGTTCATAGCGACTCTGGATCGCGCATTATCGATGACGTACCTTGTACGCCCCGGTCTGCCGGTGACCTTTGACCAGGAAGTACCAGGTACGTCCCGGTCTTGAAGGGGTTAAACTTTAATCATAGGCTAAGCAAAACCCACGAACCACTCTCCGCCACGTAGGATTAAGTGAATTGATTTATTAGTTGAATTTATAAGCCGATTATCATTACATGTATTAACAAGGGACTTATGAAAGATAGGCACTCCAGCCATAATAAACCCTTTAATGCATATGATAGCTGTCGAGCACACCTCCTTGCATTAGATATACTCACCTCCAGTCAGCTCCAACGCTGGCTCGGATGGGCATTGCGTGCAGGTCGTGTGCGACTTCAGTCCAATGGGAGCAGAAACCACTGATTGACTGCTTCAAGCGACCAATCAATGGCAAGAACAGTCGGATCATGGAAGAGGAGGGCAGCCTCCTCTGCATCAGGTAAGAGCTTCATTCTATCACTGAGTACTTTAATATGCATTCTTCTTTAGGGGAGGGGGGTCAAGGACATTAGACTGTCCTTAAATGCAACAGTTGCCAGACAGTAACAATTTAGTTACAAAATATAAAATCCCCAGGTACTCAGCTTTGTTGCAACAGTAACAACTAAACAAAATGTTTTGCTGCTCAGTAGACTAATGAAAATGTGCTCAGAACAGTGTGGGAGAGGTCCTGCTCCTGGCTTTGTCACAGATGACTGGACGAATGGATTTTTCCAGCCCTGACAAAGGGCACACAGGAGATAAATAGTCCATCGCAGCAGTTAATATTTAATATGACTAGGCAAATGTTTTTACATGAAGGCAACCCTTAGCCATTGGCCAAAAGTAAAGTGATAGTATGTAACTAAGCCAGCGACTGTAGCATGGGTCTGTTTTAACAGCATTCTAACTAGATTAAAAAAAACAACTTTTGGGTTTAAATGAATGATGTTATAATCTGTCTTTGTTTCAAGCTTTTTTGTGGGCATGTAATTAAAATGCAAGCTATATTTCCCATACAGCTTTAGCGAACACAAATGTGATGTCAGAACTAGAAAACCATAAAAAGTAAACAACAAAATTGTTATCGCTCACACGACAAATGGCTTCCGGAGCCGACATGTTTGTTCTGTCCCTGATATCACAGTTCCTTTTTAATTGTACCTACACTTTTTAAAGGCCATTTGCTTTCCATGAAAAAGCGCATATTACTTAAATAAATTTAGTTGTGTGACCTTAAGCTTAAGTAAATATTCAGAAAATTGAGAATTGATCTTCTGATTCAACTGGTTTGACTGGTTGGCTTAACAGATAAATTACAAGATTGAGTTTACATTAACAGTCAAACCCCACATTAGCTTGGGAGGAGACTGTCCACTTCAAGTCTAAAGTGTGAAGCCGGGTCTGGATGAATGTAAAAATTGCTTCTCTGCAACAAATAATTGCTAGCGTTATGGCAATGAGTAATTACTAGCGCTGTGGTAAGAAAGGGAGAGAGTGTAACATCAAGCAATACAGCAATATATTCCAAGGAAATCTTTATCACAAGAACAAAGCAACCTCTCTGTTTTCTAATCACAGAGAGACTTTTGTGACAGAAGTAGAAAGTAACCGGCATCTTGATGATGAATCACATACTGGCATTCAGGGTTTCACCTGCTAGACACATAAACTGACTTTGTGTCCAGAAACCGGTTCTGTGCAGAGCTGGCTTTATCTTTATCGGTGGGAATTCAGTCAGGTTACATGACCCAATTTCACATTACACTAGAGTAGTGGAGCGGCATCTCCTGCATGCGAGTCAAATTTGTGGAGCCCTACTCTGTTATTTAGGATGTCATTGCAGGTCTGTAGCGGAAGAGGCACATATCACACAATTCACACATTGGATCAACAGTCTTCCCATACAAAATAGTAAGCAATTACTGACTTTGGGATGTTTACTAGGGGAACACAAAGGGAGGGCAGAAAAAAAAGTACCCCTACCTTCTATCACAATAACCCAAATAGAATGTGAGTGTATATTTTGTACTAGTAAGTAAATACATCTTATTGTTAGTTTGCATTCCTCTTGCTTGTAACAAGGCATGTAATTTACATGAGCTTTACATAAGTGTATGAATTTTATTAGATTATATGTGTATTAATTAGAATATACACAGACCAACACGTGTGACAGAAACATTCTAAACAAGTATACAGATTAGGGCTCCCTTTATCAAATATATCGGTTTGCAAAATAAAAGATAAAATATGTGAACACAAGTATAAGGATAAAGAAGATTACATGTTAATTAAATATTACTTTTTGATAACTCAGTTTGTTCTGGGACAGCACTGGATACGTAATCAGCATTCTTGCAAACTGTGTTTACTAAAGCAGTGGTACCCAACTCAAGGTATTAAGGGCCACAACTTTTGGAAATCTCACTTTGAGCACAGACATCGGAATTAAAAATTCAATCTACTTTTCTCAGGCATGGATACACAGAATTTCCTAGCCTATTTGTGGTCTGGAGTTGTGCACCCCTGTACTAGATGAATAGCTTCAGATAAATGATGACTTCAGAATGCTCTGTTGTAACTTGCATCTTGTCAAGAAAGCCAGTGCTGCCTGCATCTATTGTCTCAGACTAGTTACAAGTTCTCAATCACAGTAGCCGCACCCTGATGCGGTAACCTACACAAAGCCACTTGTAAAAACTTATTTTACAAAGGGAAGAGTGTGTTCAGTAACTTCCAGCTCCCTGACATCACTATGTAGAGCTAGTCTCACGGAGCTTCTCCAGTCAGGACGAGTTGGCCCTGCATAGCTGATCCAAGTTTGTGAATACGCTCCTTAGTTGCAGCGGACCCATTTTTAAGTCTGTATTTGCCTGTGCAGGCTAATCTAATAATGTCACAAGTTTCAAGGCAACATTACATTAGAATAAGTTTAATAACCTATTTTTGAGTATGTTTCAACAGAACTTCAGCTTAAGTGACTAAAATGACCTAAGCCTTAACTAGGTCAAACATTGCTTAGGAAGGATATAAAGAATAACCCATGTTTCCACAATCACTTATCAGGTCTACATTACCTGGAATTCCAGTGTACACTTGGTTCCCTGAGTGATATCCTCATAGAAACACTGCTTTGCGTTATCAGGCAACTCAAACGTGAGTTCTGAGGCCTCAGAGCATCCCAAGCACAGCAGAAGAAAACAGAGAAAAGACCAGCACCTGGCCTCATAGATCGTATGCTGCAGCATCCTCATTTTTCTTCTACTGGACACTCCTCAGAGCATCAAAAACTAGCTGAAACGACAAATGAGCACATTTATAATACAGAAGCATTCTAGAGCATATATTTACAGAGGTGAGCAGATGCCTCCACACATTCATACAACCTACATTGTTTGGACATCACTTCCTTGCTTCTAAAAAGGTGCTACATGTTTCAGACCTACCTTACCTTACACCACCTTGGAAATCCATGTCTCACTGGCCAGACAGATTACATTATACATTACATTATAAAAAGTAATACATGTATCCATGGCCTTCTACCCTTTCTGTGACGAGTGGGATACAACCTGCAACAATCCTAGCTTTTGTGATCCCAAAATGTAAAGTTAGGATATAGACCAATGTATTGTGGGTCCACACAAATGTATTCACAGGACACAATACAACATGACTTTCTATCGTGTTGCTTGTGATGTGGGTGGCTCAGTGTAAACATAGATTTTAACACCCTATCTAAATGATAACTTGTATAGCATAACAGATTCAATTTAAAAGCAAACGTTGGGCTTCACATTGAATAGGGTGTCAGAGACGCACAACCTATTCTGAAGGTGGACAATCTGCAATAATCTCCACAAATTGTATTGTGCATTCAAATGTGCAACAAATCCAGTCTACATCCGCAGTGTATTATCCATTATCAAATAGCCCCGAAAACACAGAAGGTAATTAGTCCACGGTAATCCAGCGTGTATGACAGCCATAACAAGCCTCACTTAAAGCTTTCACAAATGTTACGGCACACAATACACAACTAGCAATACCAGCCTGAGCAATACCATCCTACCATGACTTAAAAACACAATACTCCACTGACGTGTACTAAACTAAAATAATCACCAAAGCTTACAAACATGTATGCATTGGAGGTCTTGGGAATTTTAGGGCCAGATCAGCTCATAAGGAACAGTCAGATTTCAGTTATAAACACTGTAGTGGTCTGCAAACAATCAGAATTAACTCCAATATACATGGATTGCATTACATTAACTAAACGGTATTCTGAATTATTGCACAATCTTGACTGACCATTTACCTGCAGACCTTGCACATATATATATATTATATATGTCAGACTGTCTTTCAAGAAAGTTTCCTTCAGTAGTGGTGTACACATTTGCTCCAAATAGTAAGGTCACTGACACTCACAGAATGTGACAGCTCTTTAGACATCTCAGTTTTACTATGAGTGTCACTCATCTGAAATAGGGGAACAGGTAAGTGTTTCCCACTATGCCCTGGGCAAATCTGAACTGCAGGATAATATATTTACCCCATGTTATTCAGTTTAGAACAAAGTAGTTTTACCATTATACAACTGCAGCGACTCATTGCACATAGTAGCACAAGACTAGGAGCCCCAGGTCAGTAGCATCATATACACCTGTGTGTATGTGGAAGTGGCAGCCATTTTGCACAGAGGCCTCCTGTGTATAATCCATCACTGACTGCACTGTAATCATAAACATGCACCTGCCAGCACCATCTCGCCACAATCATCCTGCTGAAGCCATACTCCGTATCACAACAATACCCCCTCCCCCACATTAACAAAGCACCAAACAGGGCTGGGTGCAGTCCCCGGGCATCACCTACCCCTGTGTGTTGTTACTAAGTGACGGTTGGTACCCCATACACCCCGGGCTGCATGTAACCCTGGGCCCTGCGTAAGCCCGACATCTCGATCACCGGGTCCGTGACATAAACATGCACCTGCGAGCAGGGCCGTTTTCTGATGTCACGGCAGCGTTCGCCTCGGAACCCGAGCTCGCCCCTCATAAAATAAACCCCGCATCCTACTCACCCCGCTACAGTGTCCCGGATGTGAGATGACAGGCGGGGTCCTGCAAGCGTGGCAGAGGAGGAGAGTGACTGGAACGAAGCAAGAACTGGGAACAGGAAACCGGTAGCGCTTGACCCGGAAGTGGTTCTGTGAGTGCAGACGTGGTTGTTAGGAAGGGGGAGTGCTGAAGTCTTTGTGTGTTGTCAACCTATTGTGGGAGTGATATGTAATACAGCGTTAGAGAAACCACTATGTCTGTTGCTAATTACGTCCTTTTGCTGTATTTGAAGGGAGGGGTAACTGTGTCCGGAACAAGTACATATAATGTCACAATAGCCATGGCATTAGTCATTGGGTGACCACTTTAGCCATGTTTTCCTGGATCCATGTTCATTTCACATGTTGCTGGTCAGCACATTTTAACTGCTGCCTTACAGTATATGGGATATATAAATATATAAATATATATATATATATATATATATATATATATATATATATATATATATAACTCACAGAGTAAGTTCTCAGTAACACATCCTACATACTATCAGCAGTATGTGAAGCATATATGTGCCCTGGAAACCGTGGCTGATGTGGTCGTCCTTCCTTATCCACATAAAAAAAAAATGAAGGAGAAACATACACGTCACACAAATGATTAATGGTAAGTTTATAGAAACTCCACCCAAACTCTTATCAGAGCTTACCATGTGTAATTCTTATTTTATTTTTTTTTCAATTCTCCGTTTATTGAAAAAAAGTAACAGTGCATAAAGTGATGAACATAGTACATCAGGCAGCAAGGCACCTTTGTGAACACAGTACATCAGGCAGCAAGACACAATTGTACACATCGGGCGAGCGTCACACTGGGGAACGCCAGTTCTAAGAGGCACATAAGATGGCAAATAAACGTCAAATGTGACAGAGGACAAAATACCATACAGAGAGATACAATGTGCATAATATCAGAGGTACATTGTCACAAGGTTTGACAGCAGGTAATCTTGTAGCGGAGAGTTGTCAAAATAAAACAGGCAAAAAGGCAAAAAGTAACAAAAGAAAATAAGAACAATAACATCAACAATACCGCACGCGAATAAATGGGTGGATGGATGGGTGAGGCGCCGTCTCCAAGAGCATACATAGATAATGGCGCCGCAATAGGACAGAGCGTCAGGAGCAGAAGCAAAACGCAAGGATACAGACCACAGGCAATCTCAGTCTAGATCAGGGGGGGCAGTGTAATTCTTATTTTATGAATACTGTATAAGGTCTCTGGAAAAAGGGAAAATAAGAAATACTGTAGCTGCTATCAACTCCAGAGAGCAGTTCTCTGCTGTTCAGAAGAAAGAATGTACAATAGGGATGCATTGAAGTGAGTGCTACTTTAACTAATGAATAGTGGTAGTATAAAAACAATAATTTTAATATTCAGTTTTGTTGGAAAAACATTAAATAAAAAAAATAAGAATTGTACAATTTTGTGTACTGATGCCAATAAATGGTGATGTGGGGGAAGCGATTCACCAATACCGGTTAAGTGGTTGGGAATTTGGACATGAAGAGACTGTCTTGTTTATTAGATATGGCTATCATTATGTGGGCACACAACAGGTGGTGCTCCAGGGTGGTCCCAATATGAAGAAAACCTGTTGGTGGAATACAGTGGAGG
Source organism: Spea bombifrons (assembly GCF_027358695.1). Lineage (NCBI taxonomy): Eukaryota > Metazoa > Chordata > Amphibia > Anura > Pelobatidae > Spea > Spea bombifrons. Next base: position 133,926,015 of record NC_071087.1, on the reverse strand, counting down.
ATGATTCCTGAGAGATGGAGGCTGGATGAGTGAATTGCTCAAAGTGTTTGCAACTGTGACAGTGCCCGGCACCCTAGGGGCCCTGGGCTACCCTTGTCACCGCCACTTTTAAAGCCTCTAGCTAGGGGTTACACCTGCAATTAGTGTCACAGAGAGTGTAGAGTGATGTCTGGATAATATGAAGAGAACTGGAGCCATGTAGAGAGAGCAGGACATCAACCCAGTCAAAATCATAAACTAGGATGTCAGAGGTCAAATTGTTATGTGGAAGCAGAACTGAAGAACAAGCTGGGTAGAAAACCAAAGATATGGAAAGTCAAAACAAAATTCACATTGAGTAAGGCTTGAATGAGGCCACTTATGCCCCGTAACACCAAAAGATCAGTTAATCGTGGGACGCTACCGCTAAGAGGTAAGTTCTGACAATAGGAGAGACAATGAAAATGGGAGAGAGAGTAGAGGTAATAAGAGATAGGGATAATGAGAAGGAAGAGTGATGGGGCAAAGGGGAGACAGAAAGAAGAGAGAGAAAGCTGAGAGAATAAGAAAAGGGAGAAAATGGTAGTGATTAGATAATGAAAAAGGGGGAGCTAAAGAGAAATGTTAAGGGAAAAGGTTGGAGAGATAAAGAGATAGACAAGGAGAGGATATATATATAATGAGAAAGGGGGTCAAAGAGAAGGGGAAGATATAAAGGGATCAAAGTGAAAGAGGGGAGGTAGGGACAAAGAGGAGATGAAGACAACAAAGGGGAAAAAGAAAGGGAAGGTAGTGAGGAGGAGGAGAAATGATTTGAATAGAAAGGGAAGATGTAGAGATCATGAAACAGAAAGTGGTGGAAAGAGAATGATAAAGATAAGGGAAGAGAGAAAATGCAGAAAGAGGGGATGAGAGACAATATAAAGAGGGGGGGGGATATTGAGAAAGGAAAAAGAGTATTTGTATGTCTAAGGGCAAGTAAGCATGAGGATGCAAGAGCAAGTTTAATCCACAATGTATTTTGTGGATGTATCTAAAAGCATGTGTGTATATGGGCAGGTAATTGGTATGGCAGTGTATTTGTGTGTATTTGGACAGCTTATCCATTAGGCAAAATGATCTACTTTAAGCCCTATCAGTGTCAGTGTGTGTGATGAAGGAAAAGGAAGGTGCTAAACCCCTGAGAACCAGCAGCCTCCCACAAAGAGTTGATATGTTTTTAAGACCGCAGCAACTATTTAAAGAAAGGGGCCTGGTTGTAAACAGCAGTTCTCAGAACAAAGCTGGTCTGTGAAGCTGCACCATTGTATGGAACTGCGCTGTACAATGAGGTAAAAACACATTTAAGGCTTTGTGCTATTGTTTTGGGGGGCTGGAACATACTAGCTGTTTAACTCTATTGTTTAATTTGTTCGCCATCTGGGAACTGGGATTTTGTTTTGGTTTATGTTTTGTTTTTATGAAATGAGTCATATTATATAATGCACCGGAATTTTATTTATGATTTTCTTTGTTTCTTGGGGAGAAGAAGGCCCTGCCAAGTGTTAAAGTTATCACAATATGAATAGTGTTAGAGTGAGTGTGCCTGTATATGTATATAGTAAGAGTCAGTGTATGTTTATGTAAAGTGTTGGAGACTTGGCTGTGTATGTATATGTATGGTGTTTAAGAGTCAGTGTATGTGTATGTATATATAATGTTGGAGTTAGTGGGTGTACTTGTATAAAAGAGTGCAAAAAGACCCATAATGTATGATGTATAAAATGTAATTTATTCCCCAAGATAAAAAATTTTGCACAGCGGATTGGTGCATTTTGCGCATGCGCTGTCCGCTTCTGTCTTACAATGTTTACTTGGCAGTGATTTGCACTTAATTAACATATTTATCTCCTTGGTAGGATCTTCCTGTTACATATATCACTCAGACCTTCTGCACTACAAGCCTCTCTTACTGCCCCAGCCAAATGCTCCAACCAACTCCCCAAATCACTGTCACGGTGACTATCACCATGGCAACACCAGTAGCTAGCACCGTTTCAGTTACCAGACACCACAGTCCATGAATTATTATTATTATTTATTGTTTTATATAGCGCCATCAAATTCCGTAGCGCTGTACAATGGGTAGACAGGACATAACAAGTAGTATGTAACTAACAGAGAAAACAGGTGAGGAGGGCCCTGCTCAAACAAGCTTACAGTCTAGAGGGATTTAGGGTGTATTACACAATAGGTAAAAGTGCCGTTGTTATGGATAGACCAGCCACACTAGTAAAAGTATTGCAGGAGAGGAAGTAGGAAAGGTGAGCTAAAGGAATATGGGAGTAGGGGAGGGCGTTAGTGTGCTATGTTGTAAGCATCCATAAAGAAGTGGGTCTTGAGGGATTTTTTGAAGGAATAAAGGTAGGGGGATAGACGGATAGACCTTAGAGTGTGTCTTAGAGTGTGTGAGTGTATTTTAGTGATGTGGAAATTATGATTTCCACCTCTCTCAATTATGTATTGGTGTTTTTCAGGACAAGTAGGCCTTGCTTTTGTAACCATATCTATGTATATGAACCATTATTAGTATAAAAAAAAAACCTTAAAAAAATGTGAAAATTTATAAAATATTTTGGGTGGATTCACCTGCCAAAAACTATACATAGTCAGTGCAAACAAATTAACACTATATGGACAAAAGTATTGAGACACCTGACCATTACACCAATGGGGACTTTTATGACATTGCATTCTAAATACATAGACATTAATATGTAGTTAGTCCCTCCCTTTGCAGCTATAGCAGCTTACACTCTTCTGGGAAGGCTTTCCACAAGATTAGCACAATGTGCCTCATTACACAGTGACCCCGCTCTATGACTTTACGTGGTCTTCTGCATCATGGGTCATTTGCTGCTGTTCCTAAACTCTTCCACTTTCCAATAATACCTCTTACAGATGACCGTGAAATATCTGGCAGGCATAACATTTCACAAAATAGCTTATTGCAAAGGTGGCATCCTAACACTGAATTCACTAAGCACTAAGAACGACCCATTTTTTTCACAAATATTTATAAATGCAGACTGCATGGCTAGATGCTTGATTTTATACACTTATGACAATGGGTTGAAGCATCTGAATTCAATAAATAAGAGATGTGTCCCAATACTCTTGTCCACACAATGTATATAAGTATTCGCCCTGATTTGGAAAAACCTCATATGCCTTGTATTTTCATCTAATTTGGTAGTTACAAAAGAAAGATGTGCATCATTTTTAAATGGTTATCTACTTTTTAGAAATGTATTTACGTTATTTATGGGTTCTCTGTTTCCTATTAAATTTATTTATAATGTACTAAAATGAAGATTATTCTATCAGGTAAAACACAACTATGCAGTGCTCTGTTTGAACACTAGATGATGCTGTTGGTCATATAACCATACTAAATAAGTGGTTACTATTGATGGTATGCAACAGGGATAGCGTATTATATGGAATACTTCATTCAGACTAATATGTAATATATATAGAATGTCTAAATGTTGCACAAATGTTGCTCTGTTTTGAATCAAAAGGAATGTTGTGGTTAGAGGAGGCACTTGGCTATGGATAGGGGGCTTGTTCCGCAAGTGTCTTAGCTGGGGGAGTTCTGCCCAGGGTGACAAACATCAGAGGGGTGCCACCGGGGCTGGCCAGAGTGTGCGCCCCTCCAGAGATGGACTATACGGCTTGCAGCTGGAGGAGGGTAGGTCTGCTCAGCCAGACCTCCGTGTCCTGCTTCCTTGCGATGCGCACCAGCTACTGATGCTGAGCTATGTAAGCTACCACCCTTAATTATCTGACCCGGAAGGCAGACAAAGATAGAAAAAGAAAAGGAGGAGCAAGAAAAAAAAAAGGAGGAGGAAGAAGAGGTGCTACATGAAAGGATACAAGGACACAGGAATGGTAGGGAGACATTGTGAGAGTGAGCAAGTATGTGAGGTAGTGTTATGGTGTGCCACCATCAGTGCCTGGCTCAGTATACTGTAAAGTGATGGGAGCAGAAGTGTACCAAAATCAGTGGTTGGCTTGGTATAAAGTGATGGAAGTTAAGGTGTACCACAAACAGTGCCTGACTCTGTATGTAGTAATGGAACGCATGGCTCAGTATGTAGTAATGGGAGTTATGCAGTACCACGGTAAATGTCTGATTATGTAGAAATAGTGATGGGAGTTGACATATACCACAATCAGTGTCTGGCTCAGTATAATGTGATAGGAGTGAAGGTGTACCACAATCAGTGCCTGGCACAGTATATAGTGATCGAAGTTATAGAGTAAAACTGTCAATGTTTGGCTCAGTTTATAGTAAACATGAATATAGCTTTAATGAAATAATTGTTTCATCCTCCAACTACCCTTCCTCAAGGGTTGAGCCCTCAAGTGCAGGTAGCCATGGAACTAGAGATGATCCACACAGCAAATAGGCAAATGGATAAGCAGGAAACAGGGAACCGATTTGAGTAGTCAGGTCATGGTCCAGAGTCAAAAATGCAGGTAGCGGGCAAGAATGGTTTCCGATAAATCAGCAGGCAACAGCATAAGCAATAGAACAAACACTAGGTAAGTCTGTACCACACAAGGGCTCAGAGAAAAGGAAACAGGAGGTTTAAATACCTCTCAGTCAGCTGAAACCACTAATTACAGTCCAGGAGTCCGCACTGGACGACAGCTGCCAGGACAATAAGGAAAACTTCGGTGAAATCCCTTGACCAGATGAGGAGCGTAAACATCAGCGGCCAAAACTCAGTGCTCCTCCGGACCAGAACCCCTCAAATGGACAAGATACTGGAGAGTACCCCAGGAGAGACAGGAATCCAACACAGAGCTTACGTCGTACTCCTCTTGTCCATCAACTTCAACAGGACGAGGAACAGTGGAAAAAGACGTACCGTACTGGCTCGGATATAGGCCGCACCCGAATATAGGCCGCACCCTAAAAGTTAGGTGCTTTATTAAAGAAAAAAGTTTCTGCCCCCCCGAGATATGCTGCCACTCTGTCCAGAAGATGTACCCCCCGAGATATGCTGCCACTCTATTCCCCCCTCCGAGATATGCTGCCACTCTACCCCCCCGAGATATGCTGCCACTCTACCCCCCCGAGATATGCTGCCACTTTGTCCCCAAGATGTCCCCCCCCACCAGACTTACCGGTGCAGACTCCACGGGGTCTTGCGGGGCCGGCGGCATAACACGTATTCAACTTCCGGTGCCGGCACTTCCGCTGTGGGAAGTACCGGCAAGGAAGATTATTCGCGCAGACGTTCACCGGCAGCGGCGATGCGAGCATAAACAACCTCCGCTGCCGGCACGTATGCAAGATGTGCTTTAAAATCTCCCTTGCCGGGACTCCCCCCGTGGGAATTCCCGGCAAGGGAGATTGTTAAAGCACAGCGAACAGACGTGCCGGCAGTGGAGGTCGTTCAAGCTCATTGCCGCTGCCGGTGAACGTCTGCGCGATGCGCTTAGACAATCTCCCGTGCCGGCACTCCCCCATGGGAAGTGCTGACAGGGGAGGCTGTCTGAGCGTATCAGAGAGTAGGATACGGGTCCCCTGCACCGCTGCCTGCCCGGCGCTCGGGACTGCATGACCCGGGCGTCGGGCGCTAGACCCCGAATATAGGCCGCACCCCCACTTTAAAGACTTAAAGTGGGGAAAAAAGTGCGGCCTATATTCAGGTCAATACGGTATATCTATTATAAAGAAGGGGTTTTAGGAAGACAAAGTGGAACTAATGAGGAATCCGAAGGGACTGATGTAACTGTAGTTGTAGGCTACTGGGTTGATACGCCTGAGGATGCTGTAGGGACCAATGCAGCGGGGAGCAAGTTTTTGGGACGGTACTCTGAGTCTGATCAGAAGGCTTGCTGAACTGAGGTCCAGGTCTGTTGTAACTCAGTCAACCTTTCTTCTAGGGACAATATGTTACCGGTTTGAAAGGAGTTAGGTAGTGACTGCAGATGTGTACCAAAACAAGAAAGAAAGGAGATGTCTTAGTGGATTCATGAGTAGCATTGTTCCGGGCGAATTCAGCCCAGGGAAGTAGATCGGACCAGTTATGTTGATGGCTGGATATAAAGAATAGAAGATATTGCTGAAGTGACTGGTTTGTTCTTTCTGCAGCCCCATTGGACTGGGAATTGTATGTGAATGAAAAGGATAAGGTGATGCCTAATTCACAACAGAACACTCTCCAGAACATGGATATGAACTGACACCCTCTATCAGAGACCGCGTTTTAAGACCTCCTTTAAGAAGATTTTAGAGAGCTCGGCAGCCATAGGTAAGGCAATGAGGGGGGCGAAATGGGCCACCTTTGAGTACCTATCCACCACTACTAGTATGGTAGTGAATCCGTAAGAAGGCGGTAAGTCTTCTGGAGAAGAGAGAGGTTGTAACGAACCACTTGGTAGAGACCAGGGGATTTTGACGGCTGCACAAACCTGGCAAGCAGCAACGTAGTCTTGGATGTTGTGTTTCATAGAAGGCCACCAATCCGATCTGGATACTAGAGAGATGGTATGTGCCATACCAGGATGTCTAGCGGTCAAAGTGTCGTGATGAGTGGATATGAGAGAGTTTCTTTCCTCAGGAGGTATATAGAGTTTTTCCTCTGGCCTATTTGTGGGAGCCAGATTGTCAGGTAGGGGGATGTGGAGCATAGCTCAGTAACGTCAGAGTCTGAGAAAAGATCCTCAAAATCGTATATTATATAAAAAGGCAATTCCAGAAGAGTAGTCAAAGCTATCTAAAGGTCGAGGCAGGCAGAGTTCAAAGAGTCCAAGGACGGAAGCCAAAAGATCAAAACCAGGAATATACTCAAAGCGAAGCTTTAGTGGAGATAGGGTAAACTAACCGCAACAAGGTATGTAGCTCAATTAACAAGCAATTGACTGAAGGGAATGCATGTCTTTTTTATAGTGGTAACAGGTGTAGACCACTCCCTCTCACACTTGGTTTCCTCCCGCTTATATCTCAGAGAGAGAGGTGCTGTGAGAACACTCCACATCTATTCTCAATCAGTGAGCTCCCCCTCCTGTATTGTAATATATCCGGATGCGAGACCACCCCCCTCACAACCAGAAGCGCATGCACACTTGTCAAAATCGAGGCCGAGGATGCGGCCTACCACGCGGACCTTTTCGAGAAGAATCCACATGGATGGAGCGGGCTGCCATATATCTTCATTTGTGAGAAATATACCAGTGTCTATCTCCAAAGCATCAAGCTCTAATGTGAAGGGTAGAGACGGATCAGGGTGGACCAAAACAGGAGTGGAAGCAAACCCTTGTTTAAGTCTCCGGATGGCCGTACAGGCTGCTTCATTCCAATTAATGGCGTCAGCACCTTTTTTGGTAAGGACAGTGAGAGGAGTCGCTATTGGGAATGAAGCATCGGTAGTTGTTTGCGGATGTAGGGATTGTAGGGGTTTCAATCCTTCAGGTTTTTAACATGCAAATTGGGTCTATCACGTATCCCAGGAAGGCGACTCTAGGAACCTCAAACAGGCACTTCTCCAGCTTGGCATAAAGTCTGTTCTCTCTGTCTTTGTAGAACCATGGACATATGTCTCCGATGAGTCTGGAGGTCTGGGGAGTATACTAAGATATCATACAGATATACTAGAACAAATTAAGATAGATAATCCCGGAACCAGTCATTGACAAACTCCTGGAAGACTGCTGGGGCATTACAAAGCCTGAAAGGCATGACAAGGTACTCATAGTGACCTGTCTTGGTATTGAAGGCAGTCTTCCATTCGTCTCTGTATCACATGTGAACAAGGTTGTAAGCCCCTCAGAGATCGAGTTTGGAGAAAACTGTTTTTAATTGTGATTTGATTGAAGCACCAGGGTCTTAAATCTCCCTCCTTTTTAACGAAGAAGAAGCCAGCCCCAGCTGGAGACGTCAACCCTCTGATGAAATTATTTTCCAGGTTCTCTTTGACGTATGCTTCCATGACTTGAATCTCGGGTATGGAAAGAGGGTACACTCGTCCCCTGGCTGGAATGGTACCAGGTAAAGCATCGATAGGGCAGTCGTAGTAGCGGTGGGGCGGCAGTCGGTCTGCCTCCTTTATACTGAAAACACCAGCATTGCCGTGATATGCCTTGGGAACCTCAGTAGGAAGAGGAGACACTTTGATTCCATGAAGAGGCAAAACTCTGCACGTACACCTTTGTTGGCAATCCTTACCCCATGAGGTAATTTGACCCTTCCTCCAGTCAATCCCAGGATTATGTTCTAGAAGCCAAGGAAAACCCATTACAACAGGGCAAGAAGGAGATGAGATCACGTTCAAACCCACCAGCTCATGGTGTAAAACTCCTACCTGGAGGGTAACATCTTGGGTCTCATGGGTGACAATGGAGGGATTTAATGGTCAACCATCTATAGCCTCTAGTGACAAAGGCCTGGATCTCCTAGTCAAGGGAATCTTATGCAGAAAGGCAAAGTCCGAGTCAAAGTTGCCAGCAGCGCCTGAGTCGATTAAGATTTCTATTTCCACTTTGGTCTTACCCCATAACAAACAGGCAGAAAAAGTAGTCTTTTGATATTACTCTCAGGAGAGACGCACAACACACCTAGGGAAGGCCCCCTGATCCATCTTAGGTGTGAGCGTTTCCCGACATCTTGGGGCAATATCTAGCAAAGTGCCCCCTTCTTTCACAATAAAGACAGAGATCTTCGCTATGCTGCTGTCTTCTCTTTGGTTCTGTCTCTCTCTTAAATTGATGCAAGACACAAATGATATGAGTTCCTCCAAGCCTGTAGGCAAATCTCTAGCTGCTAATTCATCTTTTAGCCTCTTGTGCAGGAAGGCGGCCACTAAAGCCTCGCTATTCCATCCCATTTCTGCTGCTGTGGTTCAGAATTCAATGGCGTAGTCAGTCAAGGAACGAGACCTCTGTTGAAGAGACATTAAGGATGCCGAGGCAGTAGCTTCTCGACCATGCATATCAAATATTCTTTGCATGGTTGCATTGAATTCCCTGTAGTCGTTTGTTTAAAGGGGATTGCCTCTGCCAAGGCCCAGGCAAGAGCCCTGTCAGTCAGTAGAGATATAACATAACCCACATGTGCACATGTGTAAGTCTGTACCACACAAGGGCTCCGTGAAAAGGAAGTAGGGGGTTGAAATATCTGTCAGTCAGCTGAAACCACTAATTACAGTCCAGGAGTGAGTTCAGATCAGACTCCACCTTAGGCACTAACCCCTCTTGAGGTAGCCGTTACAGTCTGCAGGAGGGGTGACAGCACCTCAGTGAGCCGGTGGGCCCTCTTGAAGGCCACCCCCCCATAACTTCCTCCCAGACACCTCCTTTGAAGGCCCATCACTTTCCTGAGCTACCATCAGACCCTTGGGGACCCATTAATTAATCCCAGACGGTCTAGAGTTGAGGGATGGGATTATAGTGGTGAAGGCATCTCAAGGGGGTGATGGGCCCTCAAAAGGGCTGTCAACCAAGACACCCTTTTATGGGCCCAACACCCCCCCCCCAGCTGCAATCACTTCTTTAGGGTCCCATATGTCACTCCAGGCAGCCTGCGATAAAAGAGGGCATCTGAGTCGGTGATAAGTCCTCAAGGGAGTCAGATGGAGTTCAGAGGTGATGGGCCTTCAAGTTTGTGCCTAGAATGTCACCAATGTCCCCACCATACAGCTCTATGCCTTCATACCTGACAGTCTAGGGTAAAGGGATGGGTGCCCAAGGGTTGACATCCCAAAATATCATTTGAGAACCCTTTACCCCCAAGGCTCTCCAGGAGGTGTCTAGGATGAAGTTATCATCCCACTGAAATGCCATCAACCCCCTTGCGGACCCATCCTTTCCCCCCGTGTCTGGGGTGATAGGATAAATCATTTAGGGGAGGGGGGATGACATCTCAAGGTACATTGATGGCCAACAAAGGGATGTCAGAGATAAAATCCCTTTTGCTGGTGTGAAGGGATACGTATGGGCCTTAAAGGGATCTGGAGTGTCAGCACCCTATCACCCTTTGAGGACCACCCTATGCTGCCCATATTACTAAATGTCTGTTTAATAAGAATTTTATGTTTTTGTGATGTTTATTTACAATGTTTAAAAGGTTTTTTTTTATTTTTATTATTACTAAAAATATGGAACCATTAGATATGTGAGGGTGTAACGACAGAGGGGAGGCTAAACCAGGAAGAGGCATAGTCATGATAGGGCATGGCTAAGAGAGGAGCATCACCATTGGGGGCCCATGACTTTTTGTTGCAGGTGCCCCTGGTTGTGGTTTTAGCTGAGTTCCTTATACATTCCTTATGCATGATAAAGATACATCCCTGGAAACTTTCTTCTGCAGGAATGGCTAAGCTGACCGCAGTTCGATTGGTGATGTGACTTTTAATAAATATTATTGATTTAACTATACATTATACAAGGCCAACCAGGCTCATCCTGCTGCAGACACTCACTTGGATTGGACCTTCGTAATGTAAAGTGGTGTCTGTTGTTACACCTACCTGTCCCGCGGCGTCCCTCTCGTCCTTCTTGTGTACTGTCGTGCGCTGGGCACGCACACGAGGGGGTGTGCGTACTGAGCGGTCATGCCTCCCGGCCAGTGACAGCCCTGTTCGAGCTGCCGCAGCGTATCAGCGGCGATCAGATAAACGATCCGCACTACACGCTTGTGGCGCCCGAACAGTACCTCTAATGCCTGTGTGGCGCTTCCGCGTTACTCGCGGAGGTAACACAGGCAGAGAGATGAAGTAGATAGATGGGGATGAGTATTACATTTTTGATAACGCATAGGCCCCAGACAGAAGAGCCTGGTTGGGCTGATATAATGTTTTGCGAAAGCCGTTAGTCTCCTTACTCACTAAACAATGCATTATTAAGGCCCAAAATTACCGTATTTGCTTGATTATAAGACGACCCCCCAAAATCTGACTATTAATTTAGGAAAAAAGAAAAAGCCTGAATATAAGACGACCCTATAGGAAAAAAGTTTTACCAGTAAATGTTAATTCATGTAAACTATGTTTTTAATAAAAGCTATGATTGAGAAAAATATTTTGTTTTTAATTCCTTTTATTTTCTGACCCGCCCCCCTGTTATGCACATCTGCCCCCAGGCTTGTCACTCTGCCCCATAAATGCCTTAAACCCCCTACATGCCACTGTGCCCCATGATATGCCTTTTAACCCTCTAAATGCCACTGTGCCCATGCTATGCCTTTTAACACTCTAAATGCCACTGTGCCCCATAATATGCCTTTTAACCCTCTATATGCCACTGTGCCCCATGATATGCCTTTTGACCCCCTACGTGCCACTCAGCCTCCAGAAATGCCTTATACCCATATATGCCACTCTGGCATTTAGGGGGTTAAAAGGCATATTATGGGGTGGAGTGGCATATAAGGAGGTATGGGGCATTTCAGGAGGCAGAGTGGCGTATAGAGGGTTAAAAGGCATTTCTGGAGGCAGAGTGGCATTAAGGGGGTTAAAAGGCATTTCATAGAGCAGTCTGCCTACAAAAATGCCTTATGCCCCCATTTAGCACCCCCCCCAAAAAAAAAAACTTACCGGTGCTTCTGACTCCCGGTGTGTTGTCCGGGGAGCGTGTAGTTCGCGTAGGCAACTTCTGCTGCAGCCGGACGGAGGTGCGGTTAGCAACGGGGGTTGTCTGCGTCCATCACACAGACCTTCCCCGGCTGTCAGAGAGAATTCCCTGGTGAGGGGAACTCTGATCTCTGACAGCTGGGAAGGTCTGCAGCGATGCGGGGGATCTGAATCTTCTCATTGTCAGACCTATTTGAGGTCTGATTATAAGACGACCCCGATTTATAAGACAAGGGATATTTTTCAGAGCATTGTCTTACAATCGAGCAAATACGGTACCTCTTCTTGCTGGTGAAACCCACTAGTATTGACCCTTCATAATGAAAAATGAAGTGAGGGAGTTGAAACCACAACTCTTCTGAAAATAGAATAAAACAAAGAAAGCTATTTTTTGGGAGCTAATCATTATACATGTGTGCTGACACCTATATAGATAATAGTTAACCGAGCAAGGAGCAAATATGAAATCTGCAATTAGTATTAAATTGGTAGTAAATCACTGACAGGAAAGCAATCCTATTGAAATCATGCAATAGTAAGCAGTTGGCTGTAACGTATCTTCTACAAGGCCAAGAAGCTAAGGACAGAGACACAATGCAAATGCGAGATTATGATAAATCACCCTGTGTATATCCACTGGAAAAAAGGTAACATTAAACTTAGCATTAAAGTACATATTATGGCTGTGGTGTCCTTTAACAAACTAAAAAAATAAGCCATGACTCTTGTATTTATCAAGTCCTTGATATTCAAATACCCCTTCCCACAAACAGAAAATAATGACATCACACTTGATCGCCATAGCATTTTATTAACATACTACAAGGGATACAAAAAAAAACATGAAAATATCATACGATGTGAAAAACATTATCATTAATCCTTACCCAAGGGTCCAACACTTAACTTGCCACACTAATCCACCAAGACGCTATATCCTAAGATTACTTTAAAAGCCACCAGCAGCAACCACACCAGCTTAGTGACTTCTGTCCATCCAAATGCTGAAAAATACCTCCCTTCCTGGTGCCCTCTTGCTCTGAATGGGCCTAAAAAAACCCAGCCCAACAGAATGCCAGGCTAACCTTTAAACACAACCTGCAAGTAAGTTCTGGACCCTTGCCCCAAAAACACTGTGACAAGTCTCTCCTACCATATGAACCAGGCAGGAGGAAACGCTCCTACTTCTCCCATTAAAGTGTGAATCCAAAAAGCTTCCTTTATATACATCATGAAAGACAATGACATTTCCTAACACAGCCACCTTCACGTTTTGTAAAAAGACAAAATGATTACTTTTTTGGACTGTGCTAAAATATATTGGTTTATATTATGTAGAGATGATATGTAACAATGGGAAATTCAACAACCTTTTGTAGGGATATAAGTTAGGCAGTAACAATATCATTCAGCAGAAAAGATGGAAAATAGACTAGTGCTAGGCTATGCGGTAGAGAACTTTAACCTGTTTAGCAACCTTGACCATGATTCAATACTATACTCTGATAATACTTTCAAAAACATTAAACCGATTCTATAGGAGAAACAAGTTTATAGCTTTGTTTTTATTTGATTTAGTTTTCCTGATAAAAGGATACGTGTTGTATAAGTTAGTTACATTTGCAGTAAGTTTTAGTGGTTTTATAGTAGATAGCAAGTTTGCAGTGTTGCCGTTTATTTTCTGTAAAACTGGATTTTTCTGCCCCCGCTGTATATTTGCATGGGATTTTTTTTGTCCTATGCATGCTTGGTTACTGACTAAACTGTGTTAAAACAAAGAAAATAATTTACTGGATTTGTTACTTATTAGACAGCTGAATCCATTGGATGACGTATAAACAAATATGAAAAAGACAGGAAAACAAAATTGTGAAAATACAGAAGCAAAAATGAATTTGTCACAACAGATAGGTAAACTAATTGGGAATCGATTTATGAATCCTTTTAGTTGTCAGATATGCTTTTTTATGGAAAAAGAAAATTGGCTTGGAACTAGTATAAAGAGCACAATGTTTTAAAAAGGTTTTTATAATTCCGTGCTATAAATCATGTATATACACCGCACTAAGTAGACTAAGAATGTGCCTACGACACTGTTTTTTATAAAAGCAAAGTTGGAGGGGTGGATGTTAGCAGCAGCCTCTCTAACATTATCTCTATGTATTTGATGATGCCCTATACACTTTTAAAGAATTCTGGAAAAATCCTATGTAGAAAGTGTCTTATAACAAAATGTAATTTTTTTTTACCATTTCATTTAAAGCTGCATCACACCACGGCTTTTGCTTTAGCGAAATGAATAGTGTTTCACTTAGGACACTGGTTGTTTATGTCACCGGCATCAGTTGGCCGCATCTTGTAAAGCCAGCAGGCCTGGACCCGGTTTTCGGCACAATGATAAAATACCCAAAGGGCTGGTGGTCAATAATGCCTTCCACCAACTGTTAAGGATGCTGGATACATGTCACACTCCTATCACATTGGTTTAATGATGAAGACAGCAAGTTGAACATTCTTGGAGGAATCTACTTCTTTTAAGCCATTTAAACCCTTTGAATATGTTGTAGACTGGACTTCCTCTGAATCGCCAAAAAAACTATTAAAAACAACTTGCTTGCGTAACAAAGTTAGCAAGTTTATCTCTGAGAGTTAATGGGGCGTGAGTTCCTGTTTGTATGTGCCATAGCGGTTGATTATTATAGAAGTTCCCTGCCTTTTAATATTTCATAGTGACAGAATACAGTCTGTACTGGTGATCAGTGTAAACTGTTCATTAGTACACAGCTCAGCAATATGAGCATCACTGGTAAGGAAATTTAAAGACTGCTTTAAATGATCTACTCATTCATGTCACGCTAAAATTAAAAGCTGCGTTTTGCACCATTTAGTGCATTGCAGTTTTGTTTATTTTCATTACTGACTGATATTTTTTTGTACAGACACACTGTGGAGTGGATTTGCCACAACGTGAAGACTAAGCTGAATCAGTACCACTTTAGCATGTGCTCTACCGGCTCAGCATGCACTCTACCAGCTTATTCATGAAAATGTACACAATAAAACACGTGTCATTGAAACAATGCATTTATTTATTTCACAATTTTAACAACACCAAAAAATACCAAAATTGGAACAATGTAATTATTTAATAATGATATCCAATTTAAATGTCATTCACAAATGAAATGAATACATCTTCATTCAGACTATTTCATGCGATTGGAAGTGTTGTTAAAGAGTTGTTGACTGGGTGTGAGCTCCTGTCCTTGGGTCAACGTAGTTTTCCTGGTGATTGACCGTGAAATGACAGGAGCCACTTGCATTTAAATCAATGTCTTGCGGCCAATCATCTGGGTGTATTACAGAGCCTTTCAATAATGGGAACCAACGTTGGTCTGTCATGTTTTTCTACATAGGTGTAGCAGCAGTCTGATCTCTGTTTTGGCCCCAAGACTCATGGTCCACCAATTCTAGCCTCATGTTTCTCAAATGCTTTTTCAAAGTGAAGGGATGGTGTATGAACCCAACCTGCTCTCCAATTGCTTTACTCCAGGGACCCATATACATGATTTGCACAGCACATGTGCACAAAATCTAGGCAGTACATTTCATGGGGTGCAGGGTGACATGTTTGTTTTAGTGAGCATATCATCATTGCATCAGAAGACATTGACACTTTTTATGCTAAGAATAATCAAAATAGCTGCTTATGTGTTATTAAAAAATACTTATAGAAGATAACAGATGTGGTGCACGTAAAAACATCTGAACAATAGACTTTTTCAAAGTGAAGTCTTATGTAACTATATCTCAATATATGACCGCTGGTTCATTTTTTTGGACTATCATCCCAATACAGTACCATTAATCTTATTGTCAATGTTAGAATTAAACTTGACATGAAGTAATCTCAGAATTATCACTTCAACCCTAAAGCGATAGCACATTTCAAATATGAACCAAGAGGTCATTGAACCCCTCGACAACTAATCAATACCAAGATGCTGTCGATTTTCCCATAGAGCCCCCACCATTTTATTGGAGGGGAGCTGGTTCAATGAACTTCATGAGAATATCCCAGGTAATTGCAAGTGGCAGTCAGACAGTGGAAAGTAACCTGTAGACTGTTTCATTGCTATGGTTCATTGACCTTTGTGCATCATAACTTCACTTGGATAGATGGACTATAGGACACATGCATTAACCCTTTGAGGCTCAGGGTTGCGTCACATTTCCCATGTTGCAATGTCAGGCCAATTTTTGTAGTTTTACACTATTAAGGTGACTTTTATAAACATCTTACATTTTACCTAGGACATACTTTTTTAGGACAAATTAACTTATTTATACATATGGGTATCATGTTTAAAGCAATCCCCACACGAAATCAAATGTTATAATGGTACAAATGCAAAACAACTCAAAAATATATCTTTCCCCTATTTGCGTCCAACCAAATAATAAAAGTTACAAAAACTAAGTAATCTGAGAAATGAAGGGGCATCTGTGATGTCATGATATCCATATGAGTAAGCATCAAGCAGATAATTTTCCTGGTGTGCTGGCAAGCTGGGCATCAGATTACAGGCACTTTGAAATTTGTAGACAGGGTAGCAGGCAGCCTTCAAGCAGGACCAGATTTTTATTACAGTAAGAGAAGCTGCAATTTGCTGTCATCAGTGACACCAGTCGATGCCTTCATGTTTAATTGGATAAGCAAGGCTTCCATCTGTAACATGTATAGTTAAACATGCATGATTTGAGGAATAAATAGAAGGCTGCGGATTGACAGCCTCAATGGCACTGAAGAAATATGTTGTTTGTGATTACTTTTATTAAAAGAGATGCAAACTGTCACCAAGTATGGGACATGTATATAGGTGTCCCCTGCAGACAAGAGGGGGCTTTACCCCCTGGAAATTCAAAGAGGCCTACTACAGCAGTAGCAGGAGAGAAAGAAATAGTATAAAACAATAAATGATAATAATAGGCTGTTTAGAGTAGGTTAACTGGACATAGAGGTCAGAAACAATACCTATTGGGGAGTACAAAAAAAAAGCGTTCATTTCATTCTATACAGCCCCTGCTGTCGGAGTGGTTTGGCTCCTCTCCTTTACTCTGGCAGCTGCTCCTTCACAGGTACAGAGTCCTCATCTGGGCAGAGATACAGTTTCCATGCTGTAGGCACAAGGTAGTTCATTTCAAACATGTATTGTAGGGCTGAAACAACTAATCGATAAAATCGATAATAATCGATTATGAAAATCGTTGGCAACGAATTTCATCATCAATTAATCGAATCGATTTTTATCGATTATAAAAAGAGGTTTTTTTCAGAGCAAATGCTCTGAAAAACTCCTCTCCTTATAATAATCCGATCTCAAACAGAGATCGGATTATAACACCGGAATCCAGATCCCCCGCAACGCTGCAGGGGACCTGGATTCCCCTCACTGTCGGCCGGTCTCTCACTTCCGTCTCTCTCCCCTCTCCCATACACCCCTCTGACTCCTCCCCCTCCCATACATCACTCTGCCTCTCTCCCGGCTCCGTTACTGACAGGGACTTTCACTGCAGCTTCATAGAAGCCTCAGTGTAAGTGAAGTGCAGTAACGGAGGCTGTCTGTGCGATGCAGACACTCACAGGCTGACAGAGAATCATCCTCTCTGTCAGCTGGTGGGGGTCTGCATCGCACAGACAGCCTCCGTTACTGTCAGTAACGGAGCCGGGTAGAGAGGCAGAGCGGTGTATGGGAGGAGGGAGGAGTCAGAGGGGTTTATGGGAGCCACCCTCCCATACACCACTGTGGCTCCTCCCCCTCCCATACGCCACTCTGCCTCTCTACCCGGCTCCCTGGTGTCTAGTGAAGATCCGTTGCTGACAGGAGGCAGAGTGGAGTATGGGAGGGGGGAGGAGGCAGAGTGGAATATGGGAGGGGGGAGGAGGCAGAGTGGAGTATGGGAGGGGGAGGAGGCAGAGTGGAGTATGGGAGGGGGAGGAGACAGAGTGGAGTATGGGAGGGGGAGGAGGCAGAGTGGAGTATGGGAGGGGGAGGAGCCAGAGTGGAGTATGGGAGGGGGAGGGGCCAGAGTGGTGTATGGGAGAGGGGAGGAGCCAGAGTGGTGTATGGGAGGGGGGAGGAGACAGAGTGGAGTATGGGAGGAGGCAGAGTGGAGTATGGGAGGGGGAGGAGGCAAAGTGATGTATGGGAGGGGGAGAAGCCAAAGTGATGTATGGGAGGAGGCAGAGTGGTGTATGGGAGGGGGAGGAGGCAGAGTGGAGTATGGGAGGGGGAGGAGGCAGAGTGGCGTATGGGAGGGGGAGGAGGCAGAGTGGCGTATGGGAGGGGGAGGAGGCAGAGTGGCATATGGGAGGGGGAGGAGCCAGAGTGGTGTATGGGAGGGGGAGGAGCCAGATTGGTATATGGGAGGGGGAGGAGCCAGAGTGGTGTATGGGAGGGGGAGGAGCCAGAGTGGTGTATGGGAGGGGGAGGAGCCAAAGTTGTGTATGGGTGAGTTATAGTGGTGTATGGGGGGTATTATGAATTTCAGGGCATATAGGGGGTATAAGGCATATCGATATTAGGCATATCAGGGGGTCATAAAACATCTGGGGGTAAAGGGTATATCAGGGGGCTCAGTTGCATATCACTGGCATATAAGGAGTATAAGGCATATCGGGGGCACAGTGGCATATCAGGGGGCACAGTGGTATAAGGCATATATGGGGGCAGAGTGGCAAGCTGGGGGTCTGATGTGCATAACCGGGGGCAGTTTGGTAAATAAAAAAAATTTAAACAAGGCTTTTTTTCCTCATAGTTTTTATTAAATATGAAAAATAGTTAACATATGAATTAATATTTACTAATAAGTTTGTATTAAAACCTAGTTTGAGAAACACCATGTTTGGGTTCTGGTAGCTTTTATTATTATGTCAGTAAAATAAGAAGGTGAATAGAGAGAGGCCATTGCAATAAAGAGATGAAAGTGTAAATTGTACGTTTTTTATTACATTATTTTAAATTTTAAAAAATTGCATTTTTTTTATCCGATTAATCGATTAACCGAAAAAATAATAGGCCAACTAATCGATTATTAAAATAATCGTTAGTTGCGGCCCTAATGTATTGCAGATAGGGTTAGTTAATACTCCTGCTGTTGAGACATTTCCCATGACTCTCAGCCAGTCTGGTATGTGAAGCATCATGAGAAAGCGAGTAATCAACATCTGGAATGATTTTATTTAATTATAGATTGATACTGCTGCTTCTATGGAATCTCATGATTCTCTGTTTGGTTGCCTGAACATCATGAGAAATGTAATATCGACATATGTTGGTTCAAAGCAGAATGGTTGCTGTGCACTAAAGAGCTACACTACACAACATTAACTTGACTGCAACTCCCATGATGTTGAGCAAGCAACATTGCTAGTTGATTATTATGGGAATAGTAGCTGGTGGCTGTGGATTGGACTTACCATAGCAATTGTTGATTGGGGTAGTTGTGGCTAATCTTTACCACCTCAGGTATTTTAAACTAAAGTTCTCATCTTTCACAGATACATGCTGTTAGCCACTACTACCATGGTCACAAAAATTGTCCTATTAATGGGTAACTAACATTTGCCTCCCACTAGGAAACCCCTCTCCTGAGCCAGCAAATGAGCAATGCAGGAGGAGGAAAAGAGGCATTGAGGTTGGAGAGGGGAAAGGTGTGGAGGATATTTCCCCCCCCCCTGGAAAAAATCCTGTGGACGCCCATGGATATGAGGTTGGCCTCCTAGGTCCATTTTGCCAACAAAACATGCTATACAAGGTTGGCTGTAAAATGGTTAATATGATGTGCCTAAACACTGTTTTTCACATCCATGCTCTTAGTCCAGAAGGTAATGTTGCATATTACCCTAATGCCATTTTGAAATCTCCAGAATCTATTGGTCTCGATTTAGATGTATATTCTACACTATATGGACATAAGTATTTCGACACACCTCCTAATAATTCAATTCAGGGGTTTCAATCAGACCCATTGCCACAGTGTATAAAATCAATCGCCTAGGCGTGTAGTCTATTGGTCCCTGCCAGTGACCAATAGAGTCACTTATACGGACCTTTTACTCCTGACGCCAGGAGACCAATAGTCTCCCCAGGCCATGTTTTGGCGCCAGGAGTTAAAACCTCAACAGGCCAAGTCTCGGCGTCAGGTGTTAAAGGTCCATACGAGTGACTCTATTGGAGCTCCTCTTGCATCAAGCAATGAAAGGCAGCTGCCAATAGAGTCGCTCTTACTTACTTTTAAAATAATGGCGCCAAAGCTGCTGCATTTTGTTACTGTGTTAACCCTGTATTAACCACTGCTATAAAAAAGGCAAAAAAGAAGAAAAAAAAACGTACACTAATATTCGTCCGAAAAGAACCCGGGAAAGGCCAAATATTAGTGGAATAAGATTTTTTTTTTTTACACAAAGACGAACACAAAAACTTGGCCGGCGCCCAAGTCTAGTTTCCACGGTTGAGCAGCTGCATGCAAGCCTCACCGAGTACAATGCCAAGCGTTGGATTGATTGGGGTAAAACACACCGCCACTGGACTCAGAGGAAGCTTGGTTGGGGAGGGATAACAGTATAGACAGTAGTGGGATTCAAATTTTTTAGTAAGCACTTCCAAGCTTTCTTACTAAAAAATAAAAACCTCACACACACACAGACTCAGGCAGTCCCATACACACACAGAGACTCAGGCAGTTCTATACATACACAGAGATTCATGCAATCTCACACACAGAGACTCAGGCAGTCTCTCTCACACACAGAGACTCAGGCAGTTTCTCTCATACACACACAGACTCAGGAAGTCTTTCTCATACACAGACTCAGGCAGTCTCTCACACACTCACATACTCAGGCAGTCCCATACACACACAGAGACTCAGGCAGTCACATATACACACACAGAGACTCATGCAGTATCACACACAGAGACTCAGGCAGTCTCTCTCATACACACACAGACTCAGGAAGTCTCTCTCATACACACACAGACTCAGGCAGTCTCTCACACACACAGACTCAGGCAGTCACACACACAGACTCAGGCAGTCTCTTACACACACAGACTCAGGCAGTCACACACACAGACTCAGGCAGTGTCACACACTCAGAGACTCAGGCAGTCTCACACAGACTCAGGCAGTCACACATAAATAAGTAAAATTTACTGTAAAAATTTGCTAAAGCTCTTTAGTATATATTTATTTTTAGAAATCTATGATGCCTCTTTTGATGTTTTATCAATTCCATTTGTCACATAAGAAAATCCCAATAAATAATCTGAAATGCACCAGTGCATACTTTTAATTATCATTAATTAATGCTAATTACCATTATATTAACAAATATTATATTTATAATATATAAATTTTTTAAGAAACAGTTTGCGCGAAAAAAAAGGGTTGTTTTGCATAAATGTTAATGCGTCAGCATACAAACCAATTTTGGACAATGAAATGCTTCCAACATGGGTACAGTTTTATTAATGTCTATTTATTTAGAATGCAATGTCATAAAAGTCCCTGTGTAATGGGCAGGTGTCCCAATTCTTTTGTCCATATCCTGTATATTATTTTGAAGACTACAGCTAAACAATCTGTCACAGTAAAACCCCCTATTCAAACAGTGGAGCTGAAAAAATGCTAACGCAACATACCGGTATATACACTTTTTAGGATTTTATTTAACATTTTATTTAAAATTCCCCATATTGCATGGAGCAGACTGTCAGAACCTTATTGTGGTGCTGTATATCAAATGGTGATATCATACTTACATACTTACATCTACTACCTAGTAATAATTAGTAGAATATGGTACAACCACTAACAGTAGGCAAAGCAGGTGCATAATGTGAAAAGGCAGCAGACTCATAATCAGGATCTCATAATTACTTGAATGGATGGTCAAGGTTTCAGGACAAGTGCTGACAGAATAGCCACTTCAGAGGTATAGTAGAACACAAGATCACCTAATAAACACAAGATACACAAGATCACCTAATAAAATACAGGAACGGATGTCTGTTGCTACACGCATGACCACTATAGATGCAGACATGGGTAAAAAGATCTAGCAGATGTGCCAGGAGCTATAGCAAGTTGACAGGAGAAGAACAGTCAGAAAAG
Organism: Spea bombifrons; assembly: GCF_027358695.1. Taxonomy (NCBI): domain Eukaryota; kingdom Metazoa; phylum Chordata; class Amphibia; order Anura; family Pelobatidae; genus Spea; species Spea bombifrons. The sequence goes on along the minus strand of NC_071087.1, from coordinate 133,904,233 downwards.
CAAAAGTAGCCAAAGGTCAGGAACCAGCAATATCGGAGTGTAAATCAAAAGTCCAAAATACATGTCTGATGTCAGACTTATGGGGAAGAGTAAGTATCAAGGGAAAGGGAGTGCATTAGAACACACTGACATTGAATAGCACCAGCATGTAAAACAACACAAATAAACATTATGAAAAAGGTTTTTTTTATTACTTGAAGTTTATTGGGTTTACAGAAAGTAAAATAAATATTTAACAAAAAAAACACCACATAAAGAGTAAAACAGAGACCGTAGCAGAGACAGTAAAGAACACCGTCAACACAGTCGGCCAAGAAGAGACAACAGAAGACACCAGAAGAGGGGCAAGGATTAAACAAAGGAAAAGAGGGTTAAGGGTACAGAACAAGGAACAAAAGACAAGAGGAGAGCTGCCAGCGGGCGAAGAGAACCTTCAAAGTAGCAGTGGTCTTCTTATACTATGGTGTACGCAGAGAACCGAAGATGAAACCTTTAGGGGTATGGCAAAACTGGATTTGATAGAATTGATCCCAAGTCTCCCAGGTCTCGTCTGTTGCAAAGTGAGCCGCTCTCTCATAGTTACATGTCGTAGTGAGAGAGTAGAGGACTTCTTGAATGGAAGGAGGGGACAAGGATTTCCCCTTCCTAGAAATACAAATTTTCGCTGCTCTGAATACGTGAGCCAACAATTTACTCTGAGGCTCGGAGAGGCCACCCGGGAACATATCGAGGAGGGCAAAAAAAAGCTAGAATTTTAACTATCCTGAACCCACCCATTGTGCATGGTTTAAATTAACCTGTCCAAATCCTTGCTTATAACTGCATTTGCTAGCAAAGCACACGTGCTATTAGCCAAATTGCATTAAATACATTTCACTCTGTAGTTAAAATGTGATATTCTTGTTTTTTGTCCAGAAATCTTCATAGTTCAAATGTTCCAGGTGAGCAAACATATCTGTTATTGTGAAACTGATTATGGTTAAATGAACTCTGTGTAATCAGAGAAACTTGGTCTGAAGGCCGTTTGCTAAATGCTCAGTAACAACTGTAATGTCTCCATCAAATACAAGGATATGCCTAGCATTTATGATTCAGATATAAGGATTGTTTACGGTGCAAAAAACAATGAATGTGTAAACATGATAGATAAAAGTATGTGACATCATTTTTTATTAAAATAAAGTTTTGTATTTGTAGATGATTTGCAGATTGCAGCATACCTATAAAACAGTGTAATTTAGCATTAATCGATAGAATGTGTTCCATCCAAAAATTGAGATTATACTCTTAATATCATGGGGTAAGGCTAAGGCCACATGTGAATGAGTTATATTGTTGCAGAATGAGTTAGAGGATATTGCAAACTTAATTTCAAATCCTTAATCACCCCAATACACTTGGTGCCCACTGAATGAGTTAAAAGAATGTATTTGCTTTGGGTGTTTGAATGTACATGTGATGCATGGATGGTGTTCAGGACCACCTATAGGCAAAGTAGGCGCCAGCAGCCTCGCAGCCAGCAGCCGCGAACCGCCGTCCGCGGTCATTCAGTAAGTGGCAAAAGGGGAGGGGCTTGTGGGGGTGGAGCGTGGGGGTGGAGCCAGGGGGTGGCAAAAATCCTTGCACCAGCCCTGATGGTGTTTGTGTATATTGTATGTGTGTGAGGTATGGTAGAGTGTATGTAGTAATTGTTCTTTTCACTTTACCAATGAGCTTTAACTGCAGATCTAGCAGATGAATGCGTATCACAATCTTTGCCAGCCAACATTCAAAGCTATAGGTGATGTAGTGCAATGAAAATTTCACATAACACCATACAAACTATACATAATGAAGGACCTACTTAGGCACAGTTGATGCACATGCGTATTATGTGCATATCTGCCAAAAATGAATCAGACACATTTTTGGCCCATTTTTTTTCAGGCGACGATCTTTCCTTGCCCATTCATTTCAGAAAAAAATCTGACAGCATTTTGAATTCAGGAATGAAATTTGTTGCACAGTGCCCACATTCACTCTCTGACTTTCTCTCATTCTTGTTCACTCATGCTCTCTAAATGTTTCCCTACCTTCTCTGCTGATCACTTCAGTTTCTGCCGACTACTTCATCTTCTTCTTCATCTTCTACCTTCGTCTGCATCTCCGCGGTGACATAACCTGGTTCAAACGCCAATTGGGAGAGAGCCCTAAGATGAACTTTCCACAAAATGCTAATGCTTTCACTGATGTCCTCTCTCTCTCAATCCTCCAATTGGGGGAGAGACCATCACCAGAAACACTGCAATTTGGGCATTTAAAGCAACGTCCACTACCCTCCTGTTGTTGGTCTCATCTAGCCATTAGCTTTATTGTAGATTTATCTGCTCCTATTTGGAACAAGACTATCATGACTATGTAGATTGTTCCTCCAAGGAGGTACACCCGATATCTCTCTACTCAAGAGTTAGCCATTACTTTTTTGTTACCAATGGTAGTGACTGCCATTTGACTAGCTGATAACAATGTTAGCCCCAAAGCTGCTAAGCACCTCATTCTGTCCAACCATTAGTGTGGGTAGGGCATGTCAACCTTATCCAGCTGTTATCCCTGCCCCCGCTCCAGCTCTTTTTCATAATGCACGGACAGAACTACCACTCCCCACAGGATACTGGGTTTGTCAATGCTAGGAATACCTACAAGGTAACTATATGATTAAAAGGTTATGAAAATAGTTTAAATTTCCCTGTATGATCATGCAAACTTTTTGAAGGATCCCATTTAAAAACATTATAATATATCCAGTATATGCTGTATATACTGTATACATTTCTGGTTAAGTGGATAACACAATCCGTTTCTGATAAATGTCTGAATGAAACACCTGCTAGACTGATAGAACTTGCTGCATTTTCAGAAAATTCCACATGTGCACTTTACAGGTGAAGGGTTATTTAATAGGTTCAGTAAAGCAAGCAGCCGGTGTCTACAGGGAAACATTAACACTGAGCAAGATAATGAGTAAATCTTAACCCTCGCCTGGTTTTTATTTCAGTGTAACCTCATTTGTTTAACTTTATTTAAATTTAATGGGGAAGTCACACTTTGTTGTGGTTAAGTTGTATAGTTAGTAGGGTAGTGGGCTAGTTGTTGGATGAAGCAGTGAGCTGGAAAATATACCTGAACTTTTTCATGGGTTCTCTTTGTTCTTGCTTCTCTCAATGTTCATAGCCAGCAGTAATTTATTTCTTCGCAGGGCTCGAGTGTTGTCTTTCCTAGCCGGATTAGCCGGATGGTACATATGCTCTGTTGATGCCAGCTGTCCCATACGTGAAGCTATCTATTGCTGAAAATAAGGCTGTGCTTTGCAGCCTCTTCTGCAATATGTGGCTTCTGTATAGGACATCAGACACCATTGGCAGGATCCATAAATATACAATTGCATTGCATGCTGCATTGCATATGACGTAATTGATGCAGTGTTCTGATCTCCAGGAGTCTTTCCAGTCATGAGGGCGAAGCTTCAGAGTTCCAGATAATCGTGGGTAGGTGTGTACTCACATGAAACATTATGTAACTATGTAGTTGTAAATAATTAAGTAACTATGAGAGCGGGGACCCACAAATGCAGAAAACCTAGCGCACAATTTGCACATGTACTAATGGTCCAAATGTCAGCTTACACATAAGAAGCAGAAAAATAAATGAGTCTGTGTGTTTTACTGGCTCCTGTCTGGATGGGTATGTTGAAGATAAGGTGAGTAAAGTTCAAGCAAGTGTTGAAAGGGTCAGGATTTCCAATTGATGCTGATAAGAGCTCAGTGAGTACAGTATGGCTGCTATATCTCTGAACATTCTGATATATCAACAAAATATGGCTCTTCAGTTGTATGTGCTGCAGCCTCCAGACCAACCATTTTCTTAAGATGACAGAACAAACATTTTGCACAGGCCAATGAAAATTAATGCGTCATTTGCCAAAATGCACATGAAAGTCAATGTTTTTATGTACAACATTGGAGGATCGGGGGAGGGAAAGTCACTAGAAGCTTCACCATTTTGGTGGAACTTTGTCAGAAGGTTAGGTCCGCGAAGATGCGGATGAAGAAAGAAAATAGAAAAGATGAGAAACGAGAATAATAAGATGCAGAACAAGAAAATGTGAGACATGCAGGGCCGGCCTGGCAATGGAGCCGAGTGGGGCAACCGCTCCAGGCGGCACTTTTGAAGGGGCGGCACAAAAAAGCCCTTTTTTTTCTTTTTTAAAGCCGAGAAGAGAGAGAGAGAGGGCGAGAGTGGTTTTATCTTACCAAGTTGTCAGTACCCGCTCGGCGCCCCTCTCTCCTCTGCGAGCCCTCCACCTCGGTCTCGGTGCCGTCTTGTAATGTTGAGCGCCGGAAGATGACGTCATTTCCGGTGCTCAGCATTACAAGCTGGCACCAAGACCAAGCAGGGAGACTCACCGCGGGACTGCTGAAAGGTAAGTACGGGGGGGGTAGATAATAGGGGGGGCGGGGAGAGGAAGGGTAGATAATGGGGGGGTGGCAGGGAGAGGAAGGGTAGATAATGGGGGGGGGGCATTTTAAACTTCGCCCCAGGCGGCATTTTGCCTTGGGCCGGCCCTGGAGACACGGAAGCGGAGCATTAGAGAGTGAACAAAAACAAGTGTAAGAGAGCGAGAGTAAATGTGGGTATCTGACAACCAGTTGTGCTTCCGGATCTAAAATGCCTTCTGAAATAAATGGGCAGGAAACGGAAAAAAAAAACACACAAATTTGAATCTAATACATTATGTTATGTGAAGACCAACATTGTTTTAAACTATTTCTAAACTGTTTCTAAACAATAAGGGTTCAACTAGTGGAGCCAAGAAGCACAAGAAGGGACAAGAACCAAGAAGCGTAGTCCAGTAAGCAAGCCAGGGTCAGTATTCGGTAAGTCACAAGTAGGAGCCAGAGGCAGGTAGCATAGTCCAGGAAGCAAGCCGAGGTTGGTAGCTGGAAAGCACAAGTGGGGGCCAGAGGCAGGTAGCGTAGTCCAGGAAGCAAGCCGAGGTCGGTAGCTGGAAAGCACAAGTGGGGGGCAGAGGCAGGTAGCGTGGTCCAGGAAGTAAGCCAAAGTTGGTACTTGGGAAGTCTCAAGTAGGGGCCAGAGGCAAGTAGCGTAGTCCAGGAAGCAAGCTGGGGTCAGCAATAGGTAGGTCACGATAGCCAAGAACAGCACAAACGGGAGGAGTAGGGAATGGAATCTGCTGAGAAGTAGATACCAAAGCTGGAACAAACAAGCACTGACCTGAAGGTTTGTGGGACATTTAAAGGGCTGTAGGTTAGCTCCCTTTTGTATGTGTAGGTTATCGCAGGTCAGTGTGCCTTTAAGGGGGAAGTACTGAGGCTCAGTTCATTTAGTTTTTCATGCTCCTCTGTGTAGGAGGTCACCTCAGAGCAGCCATCAGGGCTATAGGAGCCCTCTCTCTAGATGTGTGCACCGCCATATGGATGGCTGTAGGAGGATGCACAACATCCCAGAATCTAGCCTACTTTGTGGTCTCCCGCGACCCTGCCACAACCTCCGATGCTTTCCACTGCGAGTTAGTGCGCCTGGTGCCCACAGGGATACAGGGTCCGACAATATCTCTCATTCTCTCTCCCTGACATTTTCTGGGCTCATCTTTCATCTACAGCAGCAACATCTCAACATTAGGAAGAAAATGAAACTCAATTTGGATCACCAGCAGCACTATACAAATAAGTTGTATAGTATGTAAACACCTAGAACATATTTAGTAGCAATCCCACTGAAGTAATTAAAGCAGCAACCAATCGCATGATTGGCTACTGCTACTCTATTGATTTCAGTGTGAAAAGGGTATCTATAAGGTCCTGTCTTCTGGTCCATACCATTCCAGCCAAACCAGTAAAGCTTGGACTTCTCTTCAACTTTTTATTCCCACACCATTGACTGCAACAGCACCAAGAGCTGAAGACTTTAAGTAGAAAGAATCCCAGGGCCCAGGGCATAAGCAACAAAATACCGGGTAAAGTTTATGAATATTCAAGAAAACAGCCAAAGGACCAACAAAGGCAAGAATTGGAAAACGGCTCAATAAACTTTGGCGCACATTTCTTGTATAGGTTGGATACGTGGAGAATGGTCTTGGAGAAACAGACTTGATCTCTATTCTTTTAAGCAGGAGAAGGTTGCTTGAGCTTAAGATGAAGCTTGAGCCCCTTAACGTGGTGTCCTTGAGAACATCTTTGAATATAAACAGGAATTGGACCTCGCACAAATCACTGTATCTTTTAATCACATTTAAAAAAAAAATACATTTTTCTATGCTGGCCCATCAAAAGGTATTGCCTTTGACCAAAAACTCAAATTTCTCTTGGCAATATGAATTCTTCTTGTGCAGATAGGGAGAAAGCTAGGTCCCGTAATGTCTTGGTAGCTAAAAGACAGCCTGAAGGAAGCTGTTACAGGAACAGCTAAAGAACAAATTGAAAGGGTATTGACCTTCGAATTTTTTCAACCAGGGATGTAAGTTATGTGCGACAGAAAGCAGAAAAAAGGACATGGTTTCTGTTAGATGATGTGGTCGAAGTCACTGTTGGTCTATAATAGGCCAAAAACTATTTGGATGAATTTTTCAGTTCATTTGTTATCGGGCAAGGGATTTCGTTCCCTGTCCATTCTTTTCAGCTAAACAAACTGGGGAGTATTTTTAATTTGGGATGAAATTCATTGCCCTTGCCCACATTTACTCTCACTTACTCTATCACACTCACATCTCATTCTTGTTCACTCTATCTCTCATGCTCTCTTCCCTTCTCTTCTCTTATCTTCTATCTGCATCTCCACGGACATAACCAAAATGACGGCACATGCGATGACGCCCTCTTTTCCCCCGACCGCAACCACCAACATATTGTCCCAAGGTCAAGTAAGATCAAAATGACAATGCTTCCGGTGGTGTCCTCTCCCCCAAATAGAGGATCGGGGGTAGAATGTCACAGCAAATGCTGCCATATTGTGCCGAGTTCAAGTGAGGGCAAAGTTACGGCATTCCTGCCAGGTTATGTCCGCGAAGATGCAGATGAAGATAGAAGATTGAAGACAGCAGATTGAAGATAGAATAGAAGGGAGATGATGAAGAAGATGAGAAAGAACATGCAGAAGTGGTCAGCAGGAAAGGTAGGGAAACACTTAGAGAGTGTGAGTGAATGTGGACTCTTGTAAAAGGTGACAAAACAACTGTAGAGTAGGTGTTAGCTAACATCTCCTTATATCACCAGCATCAAAATGTAATTCTTCGGGTGACTGTTTAGAAAAGTAGCCAATGGGTTGGAGATTCTGCTTTGCACTGTGAAATTGTGACCAAACAACGGACCCTATCAGAAGATTGACTCCTGTAACTGTGCACCTACAGAATCTTGAGTTAATTATATGATTAAAAGTAAATCTATCATAACTATAAATTACCTAAAAGAAGAATATTAATTAGATGGTACGAGGTTGTAAAATTATTTCTAATGAAAGAAGGTGATGGTTCACCACAATGTAAACATAAAGAAAGCTTTTTTTTCTTTCTGAACTCTGGCAGCAGACATGAGTCTTGTGTATCAAGGCTAGATGTTAAATCACTTTCAAGAAGAATGCTTATTGGTTTCTGAACAAATGTACATTGACACCTTACATCTGCTGTGGCTGTGCTTCAAGTTGAATTAAGTCTGATGGTTTATGTTATGTCTGTTTGGCTAACATCCAAAGTTACCTTACAGTCATTGATTTCTCCAAGGCAATAGGGCACACTGTATTTTTTGTTTTACCTTACTATAGTGGACTCCTTCTATAGAGCTGTTAGCCCAGCCGCTGATTTATTGTGAATGCTTTGGTAATTAACCCCTTAACAACAATCCACGTACATGTATGTGGTAGCGTTATTTATCGGCGGCATCACAGTTTTCCAAGAAGCCTCACAAGTGAGGCTATCCAGGCAAACAAAAAAAAGTTTTTCTGACCATCCGATCGCCGGTCCGTTAAAAACGCCCCAGAGCCAGATGCATCTGGTGAGGGGCATTCCAGGATGCCTTTTCATTGAGGCAAGCCTGCAATGCCCCAGAGGGGGCTTCACAACATCGACGTGAATCAATTGTGGGTGGTTGCACAAAATGAGAAAGAAGCCTTTGTCCTAAAATGTACTATGAGAAAGAAACAGTCTTGTTATTAAGGGGTTAAAGGGACCTTACCAAAGAAGAATGCATATTAAAGTATTTTGTGATCACATTAATATGTGTTCTTTAAAAAGGTCCAACATTAATTTGCTGCTTAAAATCAATGGGAAATAATTGGGAGCACTTTCTATGGATGTGCATGGGTGGGAAGGGGTCTTGCAATGTTTGCAAACCAGCACTGGACCAGACTGACAGTACCAGCCAGGAAATATGTTCGACTGAACACATCTACTGCGTGGAAAATAGCTGGGGGCAGGAAAAGGAGCAACTCCAGATGCTGAATCCCCACCATATGTTGGCAAAGGGGATTTCGAATAAAAATAAAGGGATTTCACAGCTATCATATCCATTAATGTTCAAATGATGGCCAGAGTGGCTTTTATGGAAATACACAAAAAGGCAAGTGTGGTCAAAATAAACCATGACACAGCTTGTACTCTGATTTAAATGTTTCCACTGTGGTGTTATAACCTGATTTGTCAGCTCTATAGCATCTAGAAATCATTCTAATTAGTAGTAAATAAAGTTTTACCTATCCAATGTCGTTAAATTCCATTTCCTAAAGTCATCTTTGTCAGGCTCAGTAGACAGTTTATTGGAAATATGTGTGTAGTGGATACATGGACTGGTTACCCACTAAGGCAGAGATGGTACGAGGGTGGAGTGGCATTTAAATGAGATGCAGTGTAAATGCAATGAACCATACATGAGGTTTACTCCAGTCAATTAGCATCTTGGTGTTATTATGGGAGTCCTTTTGCCTGAACCATTCCCAGGTGGCAAATTTTACACCTCTCCTAGCCAGAAAGGCACTGCAAAGAGCCCTCCAAGAAACAAAGGAGCTAGAAACTGAGCCCCTTTTCTACTAAAGGTTATATTTAAAAGATTAAATATGGATCCAGCGATTAACATCTGGGGGTCCTCGTATTTATATTTGAGGTGCTCCCATTTTTCCTAGCAGAATGACACCAGACAAGGTTGGGGGATCTCCAATCGTTTAAGAGATAACCAAAAGTCTGCAGTGTTAGATCACAGACTGACCATTTAAGGTCTTCACGGAAAGAGGAAATTTTGATAGGTCTGAATCTGACAATATAACCTTTATAGAAAATCCATACTTCCAGATATCAAGCTTTTCTTGATGTAGGGTGCTGTAAATGGAAAAACCCCTTTTCTAGTTGTCAAAAAGGTGGCCCTATCTCATAGCTGCTCCTATCTTTCCACCCGTTCTCAGAGGCCGGCCAGAAATCTGACCTGCAGGCAACAGGTATAAAGTACCCTGGACTTGGGAATTAAAGTGTGCTTATTTTGGGGGCCAAAATCTAATAAAATCGTCTGTTGATGTGATTACATTGTTAATATCTTTTTTATATGTACTGTGAATTTCTTTTATTTCATAATAAATCATTCAGGATTAAGTTCCTGCCTTTGTCTCATGTAAGAACCACATTTTCCTCGAACAGACTTATTTAATAGTCCATAGTTTGCATAGAAGCTTGGCTAATCTGTATGTTCAGGTATCTTTTATATGCTATTTGTGGACAGTAGATTAAATGTAAATTGAGCATTTTAACCAGGTTTGGTGGCAGCATTATCTTTATATTACAGTGTGTAAGTGGGACGTTTAGTCATTATTTTTCGGTCTAGTGAAGACATAGTGATTTAGACCCTCTTACAGCTAAAATAAGTCACGTGCCTGCTTGGAGTAGTGCGCATTCGTGACAATCTTAAATAGTGATTGGGGCAGAGAAGACTAGTCCTCTCCCCAAGCCAATTAAAAAAAGAATTCTGTATACTCCAATACTATATCACAAGTAAATAGTATTAAATAAGAGAATAAAAAAATAATAGGCCATTACAATACCGGCATTAGTTACACCTGGCTGGTGAGATATGGAATTTGTCAGGTTCCTCATCTATGCACATCCATATAATATATCATTTAAAAAAAATTATGTATTAGTGTGCACTCCTATCTTTATAGCGAGAACACTGCTACCCTACAATTCCAGGTGCAGGGACCCAAGAACAGTCATTAACCCTCCCCTCAGTAAGTTTATATATGTAAAAAAAAAGGGTTAAATTATAACTAATTTAAATTATCCAGCAGGCTGGATAGCAGTCAATGTTGGTGTTTGATGCAGGGAACAGCTTTGCATCTGGGCCAGTCCTAGAGAACCGATATTCATGGTCCACCCAGGTCCGAAGTCTCACGCAATCATGCCTTAGAAAGGTTACAAAAAAATAAGTAAAAAAAAAAATAGATGTTTTAAAAAGGTATCAGGTTTTTGGGCACAAAACAACAAGAAGGTGTTAATGTTGCTGACACATATAAGTAAGAAAATTTTAATTAGAAGCTATAACAAACAAGAATAAATGAAAAGTAAAATGAGGGAACGTTGATAGAAACTAGTAACATTATTCAGTTGCAAATTGAAAAAATATAACTTAATATGCTATAAACATATTGCTCCTGGATTTCTGAAAACAATCATTTCTTTACATCAAGAACAAAACGTAGAATATTAAGTTGATATATTTAATTGAGCCAACATAGAAAAAGCTGTAAAGTTTTATTTGAAAAAGAGAACTCTGAGGTCATGAAAGCTTATGTGACTTTATATCATAAAGAACAAATAATTCTGAGCCAAAGTACAGTGTTCTATCCACCCAAAAATATAAAACATTTTATCTGGGTATACTTTGCATTTGTGCCCAAGAGCTCAATATCAAAAGTCAGTTATCATGCTTGATATGGCCATGTTGCATCTATCCTATGTTAGCTGTCACTTGAAGTTACAAAAGCCATCACTACATGACACATGGACTATCTTCCCCCAAATCAGGATGGTTGTTTTTCCTTTCCCCCTACCCACAGTGTGGTGGTCTACAGATATACTCAGTAAAGGATATACTGACCAAGCGTGACAGAATGGGGGAATTTTTCTTCTTATTCCTGTATTTATAATTTTTGACATGTTGATCTAAATCAAGAAGAAGTCATTCGGTTTTCCACTCGCCCACCCTTACACTGGCCTCTCCATTCCTTCCACCATTTCCATTCCTGTAAATGATCCTCCACCAGTTAAATCTCTCAGATGTGTATGAGATGAACAAATATACATTCACCCCAATTTAACTTCTCTTAGATTCGAATACAACAGCCCGAATTCACCTTCCGAAAACTTAGATGACTTACATTCCTGAGACCTATATTTTTCTTACTGTGCATTTTTACATAAATACAGTGGCTTCCGCGTCCTGGAATACCCTATATGCAGCAGAATGCTCATTTCATGTCCCATTCTAATTGCATCTATTTTATGCACCTTCCACTGGTATTTCCTCCTAATGTTAAAAATAACATTGTATTTTATACCAGAGTTTGGCATTCATCCTAGACATGTAAGTTTCAATCCATACACCTAATTCATATCTATACAGTGCAATAAAATAATCATTCTTGGCCTTGAAAAGTGAATATTATGTGTATCAAACATACAGTCTAACCAAAGTTACTCAACTTCTGCACAAAACCATCTCTTTCAACATGTAATAGATATATATAGTTATTTAGTCAGCACTTCTTCAAAGAAACTGAGATAAAACATTACATATCCTGAATAAACCTCTGAAGAGACTTATTCCAACCAACTAAGTGCTATAGTTTGCACACGTTATGTCATATAACTGATTCTAACCTTTGTAGTTCAATATAGTGTAGAAGATTCTTGTGATCTGATGCTGCCCAGGTTGTACTGTAGATACTAGCCTAAATATAATGACCCATCTTCATGAAACTTGGTGTTACTGGTGTTGATGCACGTGGCAAATCTAGATTGTGACTGCTAACAAAAACGCCTAGACATCCATGGGAGGCATCCTCACCTAATGGATAAACACATTTTAGTCAGATTGTTAGATACATCTACACATATGTAGACAGGTCTTAACTACTTTTACTCATGGTAGAAACAGCAACATATTCTGGCCAAGACCAACTAAGACTAGGACGGCAGATCCAGAGTAAGGTAGTCCTTCTGCAGCAAAATCAGGGCAGATCACCCTCTTGGGCAATCTGTTTGGACCTGCTCTTAGTTGGCCCATTTACACTATGGAGGACTGCGCCAAGTGGGCTCACCCTATATAGTATGCATTACAAGGAGCTACATTTTTAAGACACAAACTGGTCAAAGTAAATAATGTTGCTGGGTATAAAGATAAAACAAATACATGATATTTTTATTGCCAAATTAAATTAAACATGACAACATTGCAAGGGTTTATCTTTTAAAAAAATATATACACTATTTTTTTTAATTACCTACCCTTCATATGCTTAACTCATCAAGTCTAAATAGATTGTTGAGATCTCTGCTGGAAATGTATCAAGTATTAATTGAACTAACAACTTGAAAAAATTATTTATTAAATCAGCTTACTAAAAATTGCAACAATATTAAATCAGTCAGGTTCTCACAAAACACAAGTACCAGTAATTAAGTGTTTTAAACCGTTACTCTTGAAATACTAGGAATTATTAAAATAAATTCATTCCAGACTTCCCTGCTTTACATAAATCATACTAATATGTCTAATTATAATTGAATATACTGTAAATCATTCTAATCTGTATAATTATTATTACATTTAACTTGATCAGGAAAAGCCAGCACATTAGATGAGCCAAATGGTTATATTTTGGCTAAAGATAGACTGAGACTAACCTCTCCTGTTTAAACTTTATTGTTAAGAGTTCAGATTCAGTAGTGTCTTTTCATCCATTCACAGTAAGTCTGATGGTTTATGGCAATCTAAAAATATAATGCAAAACTATTTCTGAATATTGGCTTTCCTATCTTCGTTTCCTATCCCAGGTGAAAGCCTTTATGTGACTTTATATTTAATAACCTGATGCAGGCTGCTCTATTAGTCTACATCACTTTAACATTTACAATGATTCCGCTTACCCTGGAATTTATGGATTTTTTACATCATTTGTAAAATTAGAAATATCCATTATGAATTTCAAGGGTGCTTTTTTGACTGAAACTTTCTTTGCTGCGACTGACTAAGGCAAAGGGGACCTCTACACATTTATGTATAGTCTAATTTAATTGAACCTATTTTTTAATTACACTGATCTTAATCGGCTGCCCAGAGCATTGCTTTGACCTGCTTACACGTGCTCTCAATGCTTGTCTGATAAATGTATTAGCCCTCTTTATTTAGATATGTGTGATGTGAGTTGAAATGCATACTGATGAGGATGATTTTATAATTCAATCTCCCCTCCCTTCAATAACATCTAGATTTAAATGGCTTATTGAATCAAGCCAAAGAAGTCCAATTGTTATTTTTTTCCCATTTTACCAGGGCATTGAGTCAGAGAGGAATGCACAACTTGGGTATATTATAGACACAAGTTTACACTAAAAATGTATATCTCGTTACACTAAGGTCTTCTACATTCTTCAGCACCGCAGGGGACCTGGATCCTCCTCTCTGGCAGCCGGTGAACGTCTGTGCGATGCGCGCAGACAACCTCCGCTGACATATCTGGGGCAGAGTGGCAAGCTGGGGGGCAGGTTGGCAAATAAAAGGAAATAAAACAAGAAATGCATTTTTCTCAATCATAGTTTTTATTAAATATGAAAAAAAATATTTTACATGTGAATTCATATTTACTAGTAAAACTTTTTAATCAGGATTTTTCTTTTTTTCTAAATTAATTTTCAAATTTTGGGGTGTCGTCCTATAATTAGGGTGGTCTTATAATCAACAACTTTGGTGCTCTCTCACACACACTCATACATGGTAACATTTCAACATACACACAGTAACATACCTACACACACTTTTCCCCACTTGTAGACTCAGGACAGCTCTTCTGCTCACTTGCAGTCCTCACACACTTCTTGCGTCTGAATGCCGAGAACTTATGTCATATCCCAAGGCTCAGAATGCTGGGACTGAGCAAACACAACTGGCATTGGGGGCCCTCACTGGATGCAAAGTACAACACACACCTTAGCATTAAATTTAGTACTAAGGTGTACATTGTACTTCTATACCATTAGCAGCGCACCCTTGCACAACCCTAGGTGACAGGAAGTTATTTGTTAATCCCTGTTATAAATATAGCTAATATTTTTCTAATATACACTACCGTTCGAAAGTTTAGAGTTACATAATGAAAAGGAGTTTTCTAATAATTAATTAGCCTTTTAAACATGGATTATCTAACACAACGTGACACTGGAATACAGGCTGGTGCAAGGATTTTTGCCACCCTAGGCAAAACACAATTTCGCCGCCCCTGGCTCCACACACACAAGCCCCTCCCCTTTTGTCACACCCACTCCTCCCATAGTGACCACGAGCCGCGGAAACGCTTACTGAGTGACCACGGCCGGCGGCTCGGGGCTGCAGCTTGCACTGCCTGTGCGGCTGCCTGCCTCCCATCAAGTGACCGCGCTTCTAATGAATGTCCACGGCCGGCAGTTCGCGGCTGCCGGTGCCCCATCCAAGTAGGCGCCTTAGGTGGGCGCTTACTTTGCCTATAGGTGGCGCCGGCCCTGAACACAGGAGTGATGGGAGTGATAAAGGACCTCTGTACGCCTATGAAGATATTCCATTAAAAATAAGCTGTTTCCAGCTACAATAGTCATTTACAATATTAACAATGTCTGCACTGTATTTCTGATCCATTTCATGTTATTTGGACACAATTTCTAAACAAGGACATTTCTAAGGGGCCCTCAAACTTTTAAATGTTAGTGCATGTCAGGTGTTAAATAAAGGTGTGAAAATGCAATAAAGACCCTGCACCCAAAGACTTGGCCTCCAGAGCCTCCCAGACCAGCCCCTCAGTGGGTGGCATTGGCTTCCATGCTCTGAAGTTGAGATTCCTCTCCTATGTAGGATGGGCAGTTTCTGTCCATGATCTATTTAAAGGCTCTGCTCCCATCTTAGCACTTAAAGTGCTAGATTATATTGTAACACCTGTGAAGGAAACCTTGATGTTTAGATATGATAGTGTTCACACTTACAACTAAGCAGTCTGTCTATGTGCTAGCTCTCTGACCATTCTGACTTGGACCTTGACGCTCTCACTCTGTTGAATTCTTGGCTTATGATTGCTGACTAGAATTTGGTAACAGCAATCACAATCCTATCATGCCCAGGCATACACAGATTCCAACTTGTACTGGCTGAGTTACAATTATAGGAGTGTGATTGTTAACAGCAATCACGCTCCTATCATGCCCAGTTTCTAGCATGTACTGGCTGCCTGGGCATGATAGGAGTGTGATTGCCGTTAGCAATTATATATATATATATATATATATATATATAAATATTGTTATTGAATTTTTCTGTCCAATTTTGGTGTGTTACTTACTTCTTACTTTTAATAAAAGTGTGGTTGGATATATAGATATATATATAGCTAACAGCAATCACACTCATATCATGCCCAGTGAGCCGTACATGCTGGAACCTGGGCATGATAGGAATGTGATTACAGCCTCCCTATGCCATGCAACCCCCCCCACACACTTACACATCCATGCTATCACACACACACTAATTCACAAACATTCAGCCTAAACTACAGCATAACACCCATCACTCTCACACACTAATCCACTCTCACTGAATGTTTCCTACCTTTTCTCTGCCACTGTCACTTTCCCTCCCCCTCTTCGTTCTTCCTCTTGCCTCTTCTCCTTCTGTGTCCTGTCCTTCCGGGGCAATGAGTGCGTAAGGCGATGGACGCGGCTTCAGTGTTGTGCGCCGGGATATATGCATCGCAAGGGAGTAGGATCGGAGGTCTGCATTAACATATCTCCTGCTCCCTTGATTGACTTTAAGCCGGTTGGAGGGAGATCTTTGATCTCCCCAACCGAGCCTGCTCCTCTAGAGACAGACATTACTGTCCGTCACTGGAGGGATGGTGGCATGGTGGCACCCCCCTGATGGGCGGTACCCGGTGGGGACCGCCCTTCCCCCCTGCTAGGTACGCTATGACTTAGCCTTATTGCTATCCCATGCTTGCGTAAACACCTTCACTGTATAAACAGCTACCACTTCTGCTGGAAGGCTATTCCATGCATCCACTACCCTTTCAGTAAAGTAATATATCCTGATGATACTTTTCAACCTTTGCCCCACTAGCTTAAGACTATGTCCTCTTGTTGTGGTGGTATTTCTCCTTTTAAATAAACTCTCTTCCTTTATCATGTGGATTCCCTTTAAGTACTTAAATGTTTCTATCATATCCCCGCTGTCACGTCTTTCTTCCAGGCTATAAATGTGAAGATCATTTAACCTTTCCTGGTAAGTTTTATCCTGTAATCCATGAACCATTTTAGTAGCCCTTCTGTGAACTCTCCAACATATCTATATCCAGGCGATATGGTCTCCAGTACTGTACACAATACTCCAAGTGAGGTCTCACCAGTGATCGGTACAATGGCATGAGCACTTCCCTCTTTCTACTGCTAATACCTCTACTGCTACTGCTAATGCTCTACTGCATTGTCTACCTGTCTTTAAATCCTTTGAAATAATTACCCCTAAATCCCTTTCCTCACACGTTAAAAGTAAGGACAGTATCAAATATTCTATACTCTGTCCTTGGGTTTTATACCCTAGATGCATTACTTTGCATTTATCTACATTAGATACCAGTTGCTACAGATCTGACCATTTTTCCAGTTTACCTAAATCATTTACCATTTGGCTTATCCCTCCAGGAGCATCAACCCTGCTGCAAATCTTTGTGTCATCAGCAAAAATACATACAATACCATACCATCAAGGACTGTTAATATCACTAATAAAAATATAAAAATATAAGAGAATGGGTCCAAGTACCTTGCTCTGCATACAATCCGTGGACTACAACCCTCTGTTGTCTGTCACTCAGCCACTCCCTAATCCATTCAACAATACCTAAACTCAGAGATTTTAGAACTTTTGGAGCTCCTACACTTTTAGTTGTATACGTGATACTGTGATACTGTGGGATGCATACTGTTGTGACCTTTAAGATTTATTTTTATTTATTGAGCAAAACATTTTATATAAATCCACAATTAGAAAATTAATTCAAGAACAAAGAATGAAAAATCCTATATTAAAGGGATAGTTTATGCTAAAGAAATGAAAAAAAGAAAGAAGCAGTTACCCTACTACTGAGTGGCTACCTGCAGCAGCCAATCAGTGTCAGGAAAGAGTTTCCATTGAAAATAATGGGGACACTTTCTCTGCATGCGTATTGGTGGGTATATCTCTTGTTTGGCCGAGACAAGCACAGAAAAGAGTCAGACGAAAAGGAAAATACAAATGGGGGCTCGATGGGAATGTGCATATGATAGCTGGAGTGACCCTTTCCATAAGTTTATTTAAAAGTGCCATTCCACCTACTCTTTGGAACGTAACATTTTTGTAACTAAATGCAGTATTAAAAACAAGTATCGTCATACGCCCAAACATTCCTTTGTACAGTACTGTTAAAACCATTTCCAGTGATAATTATTTAACCCAGTGAAATTTGGCTATATTATTTTCTTTCCATTACACTTTATTGTCCTGAGACACAAAGCTGGCTTCTGCCATTAAAACTGACAAAAGCTTCATATAAAACAATAAAAAAAACTATCTGCTAATGATTATTTGCCTAAAACACCACTTTTTTATAACTCATTATACTACTTACACAAAGCAGCTTGAAGTAGGGATTGTAGGGATTCTGCATAACAAAAAAAATCAATGGAAGCGGTTTTCCCCCTTGGAAGCCCCATACTGAAAGCTCAGTTGGGAAAGATCTATGCATTTATAAGAGGTAGCCAAGGTACTTTATTGCCTATCTTTAATGTGGATGTCTGCAAGCAGCAGAGGTTAATGGCATTGGTGTGAAACAAAAGAATGTTATCTTTTATGTCAGCAAACTTCATTGTATGTAAAACCAAGGGTAATACTTGCCATCCCACACTGCCTGGGATAAGGATCAGAGGCTGATACTGGAGTTATCCGCCCTGCCACCCCTAGGAAATTTGGTACAACCCTTTTTTCAAGTCTGAGAACATAAATAGTGAAGAAAACAGTGCAAGTCTGCAGTTATCCAGTGTGAATGAGCTGCTGACGTCCACAGGAGCTTGTGCTTAGTGCCACATTAATAGTATGGATCACACCGAAGTCCTGAAGCCTCAGACATTGGATGAGCTCATCCAGATCCTACACCAGATCTTTTCCAGTGACAAAGTTAATGTGGAAGAAGTTCAGAATCTAGTGGAGTCGTATGAAAGCAATCCACTGGAGTGGATGAAGTATGCAAAGTTTGATCAGTACAGGTAATGAGTCCAATAGAGACAAAAACAGAATGGTATATTTTTGTGATGCACTAAAAAAATCTATTAGCTTAGTTGTCTGCACCACATCTGGTTTATAATGGAGAGATGACTTGTTGATGGGTACATTAAGTATATTGCATTGTTTTTTCCATATGTTCATGTGTGACCATTATGACCAACAGAAAGCTGTGATAAGGAATCAGATATTCACCCACACCTGACTTGCATTAATGTCTCAAATTAAAGCAGTTGGCACAATAAGTAACTGGTGTAATATATATATATATGGGAAGACAATGGGTGTAACTGAAAGATGGACAAACTAATCTATGCATTTCATGATCGTCTTAAAACTGCAAAATAGTAAACATTCTACCAAGAAACATCCTAGATCTGCATATTTTTTAAGGTGCATATATATATATATATATATATCTATCTCTAAATCATGGGCATTATATGTGTTTTTTATTAAAGCCTTTTAAATATTTTATTTTCGTCAAGTACACTTGAAAACAACACCACAACTAATTACATGTCCTAATAAACATTGTTAACTTATCTTATTGCACCTCAAGGGCTAAATATGTAACCAATTATGTTTGTAAACAGCAGACATGTTTTTGTAAATATTGTGCATACAGTCTTAGTGTGTATGTATGTATCTATATTATATCAAGTTTGATTTATCTCTCAGGCGGCACATACAAATGAAAGGGTATTATTACATAATCACTCGGTCTCCTGCATACTGCAGGCATGTGTCAGGGGCCACATGTATGTGATTTGCCGCAGCTGCTCTGTATTTACCATGCTGTTCTCTCTAGAGCCGGAGGCTTTTGGTGAATGCCACGCAGAACCTGTTGAATTCCAGAGCGTTCTGTGGGAGTGGAGTGGGAGTGTCTCTGGCAGCCAATCACATGTCACTGGGGTTTGACACCGCCGGTTGCTGCCAGATCTGCCTTGCATGGCTGCACAGCTTACTTATCCAGATTTAACCTGTTTTTTTCAGACCCTTTTCATTACTTCATTTCCCAAAAGCACATGTTTTTGTTCCAAGTAATCCTGAAGTGATATAACTCAAAGTGCAGGGCTCTGGCTCACACCCACAGTGGTTTAACTGTACTCTGTGAACTGATGTGTCCATTTCTTGGGGCTACCACTGTCCTGGTACCTACCAAAATAGTGTATTTCTAATGAAAGGATTTCTGTGTGTGTGTGTGTGTGTGTGTGTGTATAATATATATAAAAACAAATCCTGCGACACATCAGTACACGCTATGCCTATTCTTGATGAAGGTTATGTTTTTTTTATTTCTGGATTCATTCTTGTAATTATAGGTTTCACTGTAGACTGCATTTGTATATAGTCTTCAACTGCAGTAGAAAATCCCAAATGCATCCATCCATAATTCCATTGTGTGTGTGTGTGTGTGTGTGTGTGTGTGTGTGTGTGTGTGTGTGCTGTCCACTTACAACCGGTACCTGCTAAAGCTCTACCTGCCTTAGGTAGGAACAGGCTAAAAAGTGACCTTTATCAAAAGCTTTTTTTTTTTATATTCCAAGAGGATAATCGCTTTGATAATTGTATTTAAATTGGCAGCTGTATGGAACACAATGCTGTGTAACTCTGTACAATGTTTTTTTTGTGGTTTTGTCCTACAGAAAGAAAATTAAGCTCTTAAAAATACTAACCTAAGGAATTATACTGTCTGTTTTTAAAGCAGTTTTAAGTTACTTTAGCCCAAGGCTTTGCAGCTCATTATGTTTGGCCCTGACTCAACTTAAATCCTGTTCCTGTTTTCTTTTTACACCATCAGTAGAACCTGTTACCAAAATGTCAAAAAAACAGTATTACGTTGTGTTAAATGTGGACCAGTCATCAAGAATATTCTGTTGGTGTTCATGCTTCCTGCTCCACATTTAGCACTTTGTTTTTTGCTTTTTTCTCTTTTTACATATATAATCAATGTGTTCTAAGAACAATGCAATTTATTATTCAAAAATGTAGTTTAAATTTACAAACTTTTTACAGATAGGTTACAGGTATGCTTGAAAAAAGGTTCTTTCTTAATAAAGCCATTTGTAAATGTATGTATTTTAATTGCAATTCCACATAGAACCACCAGGGTGCCCAGAACCATATGGACCTTTGAAATTGTTTACACATTGACAGGCTCATATGTGATGATGTTATAGATATTCTATGATGTAATTTTTTTGGGTATGTGTTAAGACTGGACAGTGTGTTTTGAGATCTGTGTGTGTATATATATAATATATATTATACATTAAAGAGAGGGACTTCTAAGGTACTTCCTATGAGATACAAAAAGTGAGCGGCTACATAGAACTTGACAATTAGGAAATACTTGTAGTTGAACCATAGTTTGTCATCTCATGCAGCTCACAATGCCTCATTTGTTCTGTTACTCATGGAATACAGTGCTAAAAGGACAAAATATGCTTTGCTGGCAATGTGTATTAGTCCTCATTATGAGGTATTTTCAACCAAATCTTGTTTAGTTTTGTGTTTTGAACTTTCAGAATACTTGTAGAGTGAAATGATTCAAATATTTGTTATATTTGTCATGGAACGTTCTGGCTCTATTTCTAATGGAATACATTTTTAAAAAAACAGATCAGTTTTTTTGTTAAACCACAACGGTTTTAATCCTAATTCACCATGTACCTAGGTAACATTTAGATAATTGTCCAAACGAGTCAAGAGCTACCTGTTGGCTGCCGCTGTCATACATCAATTTATAGAAGCCCATATATAAATTTATTTATGGAAGAAAAGAACTTTACTATAAAGAACATTTTAAATACAGTCTGCATTTGGGCATTGCAGTCATTAAATTTCATTTAGGAAAATGTGACCAGTATTTTCCCCAATAACCTTAATTTAATTCACTTATTGCTTTATCATATTTCATGTTTCTATACAATCGTTCCAATACAATATACTTTGCTCACTGTTCTAACACTTGCTGTTTTTAGGTACACTCGGAATCTTGTCGATGAAGGAAATGGGAAATTTAACTTGATGCTCTTGTGCTGGGGTGAAGGACATGGCAGGTAAGTTCTAGTTATGCATTGCTATAGGTTTTCCTTGTACAAAACGTATAAAGTAACAGATAATGTGGAGATTCGGAGACCTCATCAGATGAACCAGTGAGTGGAAAAAAGTATTACCGTCACAAAAAAAAAAAAAAAAAAGTGTAACACTTGCAGATTTATAGAGATCATACAGCCTTAACACATGTTCAGTCAATTTGTGCTGATTAGACCAACTTTATGTCCTAATAAGTAATCAAGTATTTTTGCGTAACGCTTGTATGAAAACATTGGGTTCCTGCCACTTCAAATTCTAATTGGGCAAGCTTGTTGTGGTTCATTGCCCATTCTGTGTGAAGCAATCTTCATCCAAACTTTTCCACATGTAATCAATGATTGGGAATGGAGGAGAAGCAGCTGAGAGGCCGATAAGAAACTGTGGATGCTGAAATATTAAACTCTAAGTTATTTCTCTCCTCTGTCTTTTGGAAATGGATATAAAAGCTGTTTATGACCTTTAGTACTGGGATAAACAAAACTAACCTTTACACACTAGTTGCCGCTGTATAATAGTCTGTGTAACACAAGGTCTCGGATCTCCACTTTTGCATTAAGTATGTCCTCTAGATCACAGAAGTGGTAAAGAAAACGCGGTATTAACCTGCTATTATAGTTACTGGAACACAGTGATGTCAATACTTGGAGCATTTTGGATCAGGGATTGTAGATGATGGAGATCTGTTTTGTTCTTCTAGGCGTATTACATTAACGGGTCGGTATGGTTATCTTTGTGAAACCAAGCCCAATAATAGATCTTATAGCCATCTATCAGAGTTCTTTTGGTGATTAGTTTTAGATCTATATAAAGTGTATGAGTCCTGAGTCTGGTCATTGTAGTAGATAGTGAAGTTGTTCTCTCAAATGAAATAGGACACCTTTTATATCCCTTAAGGTTATGTAGTAAAGTCTAGGTTTGCTACTCTGCCTGTGGCTAGTAGAATTATGTGCATTCCAGAACGTCTGCAGCAATTTCGTACTGTTCCATTTTCTTTTAACCTTTTAGGGTAGGGTGATGTGTTTTTGCCCTCTAATTTACATGACTTTGTCCTATCCTTCTGCATCAGATGACCTGCAATTCCATCCATTATAAATTCTTTATAAATGACACATTCGTATAGCTTGCACAATTGTGACGGTAACCCTAATTAAAGTGAAACACTTAAATGTTCTGTGGATAAAACTGTATTTTATTTACTAAAGCTAAAATAGAGCATTTATGTGTTTGGTGCAATCATGATTGAAACCAAAAGCATGTGACAGTTATTGATATTATAGTTCTGTTTATCTCCTTTATATATTCCTTCATGTAGGGGTTGTTTGTTCTGTTTTGGTCTTTATGGCATTTTCCACAGACATTTTAATGAAAATCACAAATGTAATCAGAGTCCAATTTTAACGGTTTCAGTCTTTGAAAATCCATTTTTTTATGTCTACCAACATTACATTGTGATGCAGTCAATGAATGAATACAGTGTTAAAACATGGCGTTACTGTACATTGCATAGGGTTTGTCCTCTACCTGACATGGTTTTCCCTCTCCCCCCCCCATGCAGCAGTATCCATGACCACACCAACTCCCACTGCTTCTTGAAGATTCTTCAGGGTAGCCTTAAAGAGACGCTATATGAATGGCCACAAAAGAAAATGAATGGCGAGATGGCGAAAAAATCAGAAGGCGTGCTGAAGCTGAATCAGTGCGCCTACATAAATGGTAATTTATCCGTATTTATCTGTTATCATGCTCTGCATAGTAACACTTGATATAACAAATGTTCTGTCTATCAGGGTGTCTCTTAATCTTCACTTTATAAAATGAAACCATTAACAAATAACATACAGCCAGTTTAATAAATGCCTCCTTTATCATTCCTTCATTCAAATGTAAATAATATATATATATTATTATTATTAGAATGTAAACTGTAAAGCGCTGTGCAAAAGAATTAGCGCTTAATAAATAAAAGTATACAAACATACATACTACCTTTTGTGCTCAGCCTTAATCTAATGAAAGTCTATGGTGGAAAGGGTTTCTTTGGAGACTCAAGACTTGATTAGCTTTGCCATAAACAGCTTAGTGGGGTGTTTGAGCAGGCGGAATCACTATGATTGACAACAATGGCAGCCTCCAGGTCTGCAGATAAAGTTAGCGTGTTGGAACATAATGAAATCGGGAGGGGGTTCTTCAACTCTAACCTACATTACGGTACGAAGCACTCTAATGCCCAAGGAAAAATATTTGCCCTTCTGTGGTACTTCCCCTGTAAAGGTGATCTATGACTTCCTCTAATCCCCTTTTTTATTTTTAGGTATGTATTTGTTATATATAGTACTTGGATAATGGCATTTAGGCATAACATAGGCAGTATATATGTATTAGAAATCTACGTTATGTGTATATCACGACATCAGCCTTCTCAACATATTGTTCTCAATCTGTTTGTGTTCCTTTTTTCATACAGTTCATACTGTTGAGTTGTTCAGACAGCCTTTGTAAGGACGACAGGAAATTGATTAGATAATGCTAGTTTGGCTACATTGTGTTGCAGATCTTGGCTTTTTTCCATTAAACTTTTAAAATATTTCCAAACCAATTACACTGGCTGGAAAACAAAGTACAAAGTATCTGATAAATTAATCTTTAGCTAAACTAAGATTAATAAAGGTGATAATTCTCTTTAAACGGGTCATTTGATCGCGTAGATGACATAGGCAGGCCCGTCCTTACCAAAACAGGACAACCTTAGGTTTTTTCCCTCCAGGCGTTACTGTTCCTCTTGGTATTCTAGTTCTAGTGTAACAACCCCTATCTCAAGACCTTCTGGCACAATTTATGATGAGGGAAAGGACTCACCCATTCAATTCCTTGCTGTAATAATATTTAAACAAAGTATTTATGACCCATAAATAGTTCTCCTCGATCTTAACAATTATACTATACAGTTAACAGACAGGTAATGTAAACTTTTATGTTTATTGCTTTTCCTATATGCCTCAGACTCCATAGGCCTTCACCGTGTGGAAAACCCAAGCCATACAGAGACCGCTGTGAGCCTTCATCTTTACAGCCCTCCTTTTGACCACTGCCATACATTTGATCAACGGACAGGGCACAAAAATACAGTTAAAATGACCTTTTGGAGCAAGTATGGAGAAAGGACTCCTTTTGTAAGTATAAACTACAAACCGAGCCATGTTATCCTTATTGTTGCAGCAAATGTAAGGAGGCGGTAACTCTTGTATGCTGTGAACATATAACTAATGCACATTGTTATGTGCAAAAGAAGTGAAGAATATTCATTATAAACAAATCAATTACAAAAAAATGCAAAAAAATTTCATTATGATGCATTGGCTTGTAATGAATACTTGGTAAAACTCCAGAAAATTGTCTATTCATAGCCCATTGAAAATAAATTTAGGTCAGTAAACCTAAAGTGGACCTTTTCCAAATCGTATAATTTAATAAATGTATTTAATGATGTTTGCTCAAGGTATTAGATGTGCATTACAAGTCTGCCTCTATAGCACAGTGATATTAGAATTTGCATGATTATCTCTCCACATTAAACTATTCCGCTACTCTAGGGAAAGCTAATTTGGCTTAGAAAGCCTTTGTATTATAAGCGTGGGTGAAGAAAAGGAAGATAATTTGGGAATAGGATATTCTTGTGCTAGTTTTGCCACCTTTTGTCCAAGATCCTGGCTTTCCTGCAATAAAACACTCACTCCATTACCTTTATTTATATGGTGCAGATTCTGTAGTATTATAACAATAGGGGTATGGAGAAAATTAATAATACCATAAACAAATGACAAGATACAATTTGATGTTAAAAATTCTACATATTTAAACATCCTGGTACAGAAGGAGAAGAGGGTTCTGCTTTTGCAAGTTTAGGATCCATTCAGAAGGGGAATATGTCGATAGAAGAGAGACTGTATGGTTGATGTTTTGACTGTAGCGAGGGAAGGATAAACGACTTCTCCAGTATTCAAGTTACACTAAAAGCCAATTATACTGATTAAAACAACTATAGGTAGTTTTACAATCATTTATTTTATAGTATACATTGATGGGTAACAGTTCCTCTTTGGTTCTTGTGTGGCAGCTTTTTTTATTTTTTTTACTTGGAAAAGTTGCAATATGATTTTTCACAGACATTTTCTTTAAAAAAAAATTTCTAGGGATGTTTGAGTTCAACGAGTTGCATTTTATCCTGGTATAACCAGTTATCACTTGTTGAAATCCTGCAATGAAATATTTAACATGACTGACTTCCAATTCTTGCTCTCTGCATCATGGAAAGGCAAACAAAACCTTTCAAGTTTTCTGTTTGGCCGCAAAAGCAGTTGGCACATAAACCCTATAGTATGGTAACATGAAATAGTCACACAATTTACAGAGTCTGTTTGTACCGATTGGTTACAAAATGTGCACATTCTACATTACTGGACATTTTAGTCCTCAGATGAACACTGCTAATGGTTAAACCAGAGTAACAAACCGATTACTATACCCTTAACAAACAGATTACTATACCCTTAAGATTGTCAGAAGTCAGAACTTTTCTTTTTCATTAAGTACCAACAAATTACGCAGCTCCTTACAATTTAATGGGCCATATATAAACGGATAATGAATGGCACACAGGCCATGTCTTGGGGGGGGGGGTGACAAATAGTCAGACATTAATGTTTATAAGCATAACCTTAAAGGAATCAGGCATGTCCTTGGTTCACATACTGATGTTCTACGAGGGTCCTTTTTCTTATTTAGCAAAATCTTGGAGGTTTGCCTAGAGGTTAGATTTTGCTGAAAATGTAAGTGCCAAACATGGGAGAATTTGTTCTTCCAAATGTGCTCCTTAATAGTGCACTCATTAAGAGTGGCACCACAATCACAATTGGAAAGTCACTATGCATTCTAACAGTCTTCATTTTCCAAAGTGTCCGCACCTGGCTAACATGTAGTGGTTGGTTAAAAAAACAAAAAAAAAAACAAAAAAAAAAAAATTAAAAAAATCTTCTTCATAGGATTTCAGTTGATTATGTATTTTCTTGCAAATAATAATTGTATGAAGCTTTTTTATTCAGCTTTTAAGTTTTGCTTTTTTTTCTTTGAACAGGCCATCGCACAATCACAAGAAAACAACTAACCACTTCCTTGAAGAAGCTATATAAAATACTGTGGTATCTTGAAATGCTGTTTTGTCAAACCGGTTAGCTCTTTGGACTTCTATGACCAAACTGTACATATACCTCCCCTAGGATTCACAAGAAGGCCATTGTAAATCAAAGACAACAACTTCCCACACCTGGATAAACCCATTAAGCTATCCCTCTAATGTCCCTTTTTTAATGGTTTTATGGTTTGTTTGTTTTTTCCTTTTCTCATTTTTTAAAGGCTTTTTTATTTTTTTTGTCCTTTTTTAAAATAGCAACCAACTTCTCTTAATGTGCCCAAGTTTGTATGTATAGATTTTTATTGGTCTTGTAACAAGTGTAAATTTTTGTTCTGTGTATTTTTAGAAAAAAAAGTAACACATGAATTTGGAATTTTCAAAAGCAACAATAAAAGTTCAAATTCATTCCATTTTGTCTATATATTTTAGTGCAAAGTATTTTGGCCTGCTTTCACAGTAATGCAGGAATTGTACAACAAAATGTATGCAATGTCACACTGATAACACCGCTCTTCTCAGACCAAGATTCTATGATATGCATTTTATAATTGCATATTAATAAGTATGGTTTGTATTTAGAGGGGCTCAGCAATGGGCTACAGAAACCAACTAATGTCCTTCAATCTATCCAGGGTTTCTAAGTGTAACTTGGAACCTAATTGTATGAACGCTGCTCCTCAAGACCACATGCTAATACCACTTATATTTATATTTACATCTGTTTTATGGTTGATGTTGACAGGTGTAATTTAAATATTCACCTTCTCTATTTTTAAACCCAAGTTTGGAGATTTTACTGAATAAACCCCCATTTTAAAAGGCTATGTTCTTGTTCACCCACTGTGTGACACAGAGTCCCTGCCAAGAAACCATTCTTGCTGTGAGACACTTGCTGCATACAGAGAAGGCTAAGCACTCTTGGCTCTATAATGGAAGCCTTTGTGTATTTCCAGATGCATTTTCTATAGGTAGAAGTAAGAATATATTACAATAAAAAAGAAATCTGTGTTTACTGTACATAAGAAATGTTTGTTTTTGTACAGTAAACAGACATTTAATTTTTCACTGTTTAGCCAGAAAATTAAAGCTTGTATTTGTTCCTTTTAAATAAATGTTAGGTTTCTCCTGATATGTTGGTATATTCAAGCCCCTGATCAGCATCCCCATGCAATGGCCCTATCTGCTCTACTACTGATGCAATTACTGCTTCAAAGAATGTGGCCCTCAAACCTGCTCCTCTGTCCCAATCATATGAGAGAAGGGACCCCAATGGTAGGTCCACAGATGGTCCGGAAAATGAAGTCAAGCAACACAGTACCAAAGGATTCTGTGATTCTGAATGATACAGACATTACAAACCAAAATGGAAAAGAAGCATACCTAGTAAAGTTTGATTAGAAAAGCTGATTGCAGGGACTGCAGATGCATGATATATGTACTATTACATATAAAGCATTACAGCAATAACAACATCAGTACAAATATCCACCTTGTCTATTATGACATGAAAAAAGATACAACAGAAAATACTGGGCATGGTTAGATTACAGAAATAAGTCAAACAAAATGTATGCCCGTGTATATATATGTTTTATATATTACAAGTGTCATTGCAATTATTTTCAATATTATAATATTGTTCTACTTTACTGATAATACAATGTTTTGAAACATGCATATTTATCATGTATATGTATTCCAGCTGTGTTATTACACTAACTGCTTATCATACTGTCTTGCGGTAAACAATAGAATGGTTCAGTGTTATTCATCAAGCTGAACTCTATTATAAATGTAAGCCAATAGAGGGAAGAATTGCGTAGGACTTCATTAGCATTGCCATCAAGAACCAGCCCAACGTGGTGTTTGAGCAAAAAAAAAAAAAACGAATCCAAAATATCGCACAAGTCTGCAAATAAAATAGGGTTATTGGACCACAATGAAATAAAATCGTCTTTTTGTCAATGCTTGTCTGTATTACTGTATGCTGTATGTATTAAAGAACAAAAAAAATTCCATGGCACTGTTCTTTTCTTCTATTTTTCCCCATAATAAGATTGAGGCTCCTTCCCATATAGTATTTTCATGTGCAAATACAAGGCATTCTTGACTACCCAGGTTAATTGTCCAAACCCATGAGTTCAGGAGACAGCTGGTAGGTAAGTAAATTGGAACCATGTCTCATTGAAAATTCACCTTCGTTTGTTTCTCTTATGTTCTAAGAAACTAATATGGTTGCTAGCCCCTTTAAAGAAAAAAAATATTTTTTTAATCTAAATCTATGGTTATAGTAATTTCAAAAAGGTTCATTGACTTGTTTATATAACATACCCATATGAATAGATATGGTTATACTGTAAAGCTATTTGCAAAAAAAAATAAGATTAATAATACTTTGATACGGGTAATTTGTTTAGAATCACGACTGCTAAATTTAACAAAACTCTTATGATGTAACCTCTGACGCATAACACAAATACATCAGAAAAAGGGCTAACTTGAGGTGTAGGGACAACTTGTATTACTTTTAAAAAGTGATTTCAGGGCAAATATACAAATAGGGTTTCAGTGAGGATTTTCTTAGGAGTTGAATGAATTAAAGAATCTTCATGTTAGTCTTCGTCTACTAATTTTCCTGGTCCCTTCCCCATCTAGGCTACCTTATCTCCACAGCATCGCAGGGGTTGACGGAAGCGGAAATCCGTAGGTTCAGTGTCAGGGGTTAAGGGGCCATGCGAACGACTCTATTGGTCGCCTACAAGGTCCTCCCCTGGCATTAACCAATTGGTTGATGCCAGGGGAAGACCATGCAGGCGACCAATAGGCTCACTTGCACAGCCTTTTTAACTCCTGACGGGGAACCTACGGATTTCTGCTCCCGTTAACCCCTGCGATGACGCGGAGATAACAGGAAAGAAAATCCGTAGGTTCATCGTCAGGGGTTAACTTGGCCAGCAGAGACCACTGGTCTCCCTGCTATAACAGTTAAAGGTCTGTACAAGCAACTTTATTGGTCATTCGTAC
Source organism: Spea bombifrons (assembly GCF_027358695.1). Lineage (NCBI taxonomy): Eukaryota > Metazoa > Chordata > Amphibia > Anura > Pelobatidae > Spea > Spea bombifrons. Next base: position 133,874,335 of record NC_071087.1, on the reverse strand, counting down.
AGACTTTTAACTGTTGCAGCAGGGAGACCAGTGGTCTCTGCCGGCCAAGTTGCTGGGAAAGGATTTTAAAAGTCTGTACGAGCGACCCTATTGGTCGCCAGCAGGTGCTAGTCTGTACGGACTATGCAGCAGCTTTGGCGCCAGGAGTTTAAATGTCTGTAAGAGCAACTCTATTGGTCGCCTACAGGTGTACTTCATTGGTTGATGGCAGAGGAGGACCCTGCAGGCGACCAATAGAGTTGCTCTTACAGACATTTAAACTCCTGGCGCCAAAGCTGCTGCGTAGTCCGTACAGCGTTAACCCCATATTAACCACTTCTAAAAAAAAAAGAAAAAAACTAAAACGAAGAACGCACACGAATATTCGCCCGAACAGAAGACAGGAACGGGTGAATATTCGCGGAATACGAAGATTTCTTCCCCCACGAAGACGAACACGAACAGTTGGCCAGCGCCCAAGTCTAATAAAAAGTACTGTATTTCCCCTTGTATAAAGTTATTGTACTGGCTGCCTGGGCATGATATGAGTGTGATTGATGTTGGCTGCTAGCAAATGTTAGCAATCGAACTCCCATCATGCTCAGGCAGCCAATACATGCACATCACTTTCAGCCTCCCTGTTCCCCCTCCCTGTGCCCCCTACACACGGATCCATGCTAATACACACACATACATACATACATTAATTTACTCCCCCATCTTACCTGAACTGCAGATCGTCTGCTGCCACTCGCCGACTTCCATGGGGGCCACTGTTTCCCCTCTGCCTTGCTTGAGCAGGAACTGAGCGGAGTCATGTGATGCAATGTGCATTCACGTGACTCCACTGGGTTCCTGTGCAGCCGCGGCAGATCAAGGTAAGCAGCAGGTCCCCTTTTTAGTTAAAAAAAAATTAAAATAAAAAAATCTACCGCCACTGTATAAGATGCACGCAATTTTTAGACCCAAATCTTTTCTAAAAAAGATGCGTCTTACACATGGGGAAATATGGTAACAGAAATAAGTGTCTTCTTAAATACCCCTACCTCCCTTTGCAAATGTATGTAACAGATGTGGTTTTACATACATAAAGATTGCACACGCAGACCATATAGGTGGCAGTATACAATATAACACAATTTAGCCATACCTTTAAAAAAAACATACAAATAGGTAAATATATATATGTCCACAAGCATGCCTATATCTTTGGACCTCTGGGACACTTGCTTTTGAGATCTATAACCTCCGTGAACTGTGCTGTTATTCTGGTTGAGGGTGATGGGAATTGTAGCCCACTGAAACTCATCTGTGTGTTTTGTAGTGGGAACCTTTTTAAAAAAAATATTTTTTGATTTTTTTTTTATCATGGCTTTTATTGGAGGGAGGGGGTTTTAGGGAAGGCACCATTGACAGCATAATTCCTGATCCCTTCATCAACGTTTTTACCAGCATATCAGCCAGCTGATCTCATAATACATCTGCTGACATCATGTTAGCACTTTATTCCAGGGTAGCAATATTAGTTTTGTAGTTTTGGGAAACTGCTAATTGGCTTATGAGTGAAGTGCAGCATTCTTGGTCCCAAGAGGAAGGCCAACTTGTTTAGTATTAAACATGTGACTTTTCTCTTTAACACAAGTGTCCCACCTTTTGTTGAACATGCAAGACTTCTTCTAGGGGAGGTAAGATGGCCGCCAGTCATCTCTTAATCAGAGAACGCAAGTTGAAGTCCATTCTGCATGGACTCCGTTGCATTTTACTGTATGCAAACTGATGCATACAACCCAAAAGAGCACAACTGTCACACTTGCAGGTTAAGCTCAATGGGAAATTTACCAGTAAATAGGGCATGCTTCTTTAACCAGCCCACTGTCTATCACACCTGGCAAAGGATGGAGGAAAGATTTCTTTCCAGCATATTTTCCTTTGATATTTTGTATGCTCATTGGTCATGTTACAATAGGGCTAGAGTGGCATATATATATTCTACAGTATATATAAAAAGGAAAAAATGATTTTAATTCAGCCATGCAGTATACACGCTCATATTCTAAGTAGGGATTCCACATGTTTTATTGGCAGGCAGTTGAGAATAAGGCGGTGGGCAAAAATAGACTGTTTTCCAGTTAAGGCCCTATATGCCTTTCTCTATTGAAAACAGCTGTGCACGTGTAAAAATAAATGAAACATCTGCGTATTCTATGCTAGACTTTCGGTGATATCATGTATTCAAAAAGCCAAATATTACTTTATTTCAAATTTAAGCCATGTCAGCTTAAAACAATTTAAACAAACGGATAGTGTACCTCTTCTCTAAGGACTGACAAAACTGAAAATATTTTTCTCGTTATCACAGTGACTTTGTTGTTCTTCACTTTCACTTCGTGATTGCCCTGTTTGTTCTCTGTGAACATTCTGTTAGATAAAACGCGGGGAATCAGTTTACTTCATAACTTGGAAGATACGTGTTATTTTTGCTCTCCATTTGACTGACACTGATTTGTTGCATGGGCCTCGGCCCAGCCCCACCTCATAGCATGTTTTCTGCAGCCAGCGAAACAGTTTGTGCGTGGCGTTCGCAAAAGCTGACTTGTGGTAAACAAGTTCTGCTGTGAGGTAACACTGGCACCTCTCACTGAACTCACTGATTGTTTGCTTTGTCGGAGAACTGAAGGAACATTTGAGAATACTCTATAACGTACAACATGGGGAAAACAAATTAAATACTTAGTGTTATTATGAAAGGGTATGAATGGTGATAAATGAAAATCAAACTGTTGCTGAACAGGTATAGTCTGTAACGCAGGACATGAGACATATTATACACAGTGGAGGGAATTTAGTAGTTACTGGGTTCAATAAAAGCTATTAGCTCATCGAGTGGCAAGCAGCAGTGATATGGTAATCAACCAAGCATCACCCTCTTGAGCAGTTACATCTTCAGTCTCTGTTGATTTCAATCAGGACTAAGCTAACTATTCCAAATGCTTTAAAATCTGGGGTGAGTTAACAAGCTTCTAGAGTGTGGCACAACTTGTAGACGTGCCATGGGTTGAGCTAGTGAGGAAAGGTTCTTATGTATAAAGGATCAGTTGGTCCTTCAAACATTTAAGTGAAAAAAAAAATCATCTTAGTTTAGCTGGACATGCATAATGTATCTTTAGTGGGGTGCAATCTCCTTAAAATCATCCCTCTGACTGAAGTTTGCATTATGTACCGCCAGCCCAGCTCTCCTTCTAGGAGAAACTTGCCATTATTGTCTTTCACAATGCATAGTGGGCATCTTGACACTAGTGCTTCCGCTACAGTGAAAAAACCCCATGTATAAGGATTGCTCTATTACGAGGGTAGGGGAGACTGTAGACCACTCTCCCATAACCTTCTAAAAAGCATTACTAGCACTTTGTCACTCTCATGCAGACCTCTTGTAATTACTGTACCTATATTATTATTTGGACATTAGATCCGTTGACATAAAAACGGTTAATAGTCGTGCAAACATATTTTGTATTATGTTAAAATTAACGTTTTTAACAATATCAAACTTTGCAAGGTATTTTCTATTACGAATATTAGAAAAATCTTAACATTTTATTATCATAGATAGGCCCAAACTAGGTGCCTGTCACTCGTCTGATCTGCCGTATGGTACGTAAGCATTAAAAAAAGCGCTGGTGCTTTGTTCTTTTTTTAATCTAAATTTGGCCATTTCTCATGTCTTGATGCCACCTCTAAAAAATTAGGAATATGCACAGAATGTGTCCTTGTTTTTAAACATTTAATTGCTTGCAATGTGCATATAGCACACATTTACAAAGTATGTTTCAGGAAGGACACCTTTCTGGAAATTCCAGATTTTTACCTTGCCACCAAAATCAACTGCATTTTGCTTATTTCAATAAGTCAGCAGTGTGGAAGCTATATAGCGCTATAATAAAGCTAAAAAATACCATTGCAAGAGACAGTGTACGCAGCGTATGTGGCAGGTTTAAAGGAACTATTCAAAATGTTTCAAAAACTGCACAAATCTTTAAAGAGAACATAGGGTCTTTATATGACCGTCCCTTCAGAAGCATGCACATGTAGTAAGACTGCTCTTTTGTAGGGCATCAGATAAAAATGTTGTCTTCAATTCATATCAAGCGAATCACAGGTTCAAGGTATCACAAAGAAAAAACATACAATAATCTTCAGAGCCTCATCCAATCAGTTGTGAAATGCTTTTCACACCCCTAATCAATACACTGATATATATATGTATATCTAAGCTTATCTACATTATAAATACTCCATGTGCTACAGTCTTAGGAGCAATAGCCTTTAAAGAAACACTGATACACTTTATTACAATTAGACTTGCACATTCATTTTTGTACTAATTCGTTTTCATGCCGAATTTTACCCATTTGTCCATTAATTTGTTTGTTGCACACAATTTTAACTACACTAAGAGGAGGAGAATCACTCTATTTTAATTCAATTTCTTCTATATGTTTATTTCTTGTTCCACGGCAACTCAGATGGAAGATGGGACAAATCAAAAATGTTGGACAAATTTTCCTCTCTCGCATGTACTTACTGACTGCCTCCTGGTAACCGACAATCCCAGGTTCTCTGGAGCAGCACACGCATGCTTTCCAGCAGCCAATATGGCAGACACATGCGTTCTACCAGCAGAAGCATGCATTCCATCATCTAAGATGGCAGACAAAAGAATTAAATTACAGGGCAACTGACACCTGTGTCCAGGTATTGACATACTCTATGTAATTCTGCATACTGACGCTCCTCCTTCTAGTTCCCTGGCAACGGAGGCATACCTTGGATACCAGGAAGTATAAAAACCCTCTACCATGCCTTCAGTGCAAGGTTATTAAGCCTTTGTGCAGAAGATACCCCAGCGCTATTACTCCTGTAAATGCTCCTGCTCTCAGTCCCTGATCCTTCCATACGGCTTCCTAGTTACCAGACCTCGCCTATCCTTTTGACCTTGCTATCTGCTGCCCACCTCAACCTCGGATCTGTTCCTGACTACGGTTTAACTACTCTTTCTGTTTGATGTTTTGGATTACCTGAACCTATATTAGGTCCCTGCCATTGGGTTCCATACCCAAACACAAGGTTATCCTCCGGACGAGACAGATACTTACATTTGAACATTTTTCCTGCTTCTAACACATCAACTTTGAGGAGAGTAGGTTCTCACCCTATTGAGAGTGTGCCTTGACGTGGGGGGTGAGGTTAATTATGGTTTGGCCAATTCATATAACCAAAACCTTACAGTTATATTATGTTTATATATTTGTTGCCAACTTTATTAGGGTGAGAAGCCCAGACAGTTTTTGTTTTTTGAGGACCAAATGTTTACTTGCTGCATAATATATCCCACCTACTGACAGGTGCCATGATAACTGTCAGGACTTACCAGGAGCTGGAGCCCAATTGCAGGAGATGGCGCACACCATTGCAAAATAACTCTGCTCAGAGTGACAGTATGGAGAAATCACTAGAGCAGTGAGAGTGTGCACGGGGCAAAACAGGTACACAGTACAGACAGGGGATATCCAGAAGCAGAGTCAAACGTAAGCAGAGGTCAGGGCCGGCAGACAGGGTTCACAAACGGTGTATCAAGGCAGAGGTCAAAGTCCAGGGAATCAGGCATATAATAACCATCCAGAAGCAAAAACAACAACACCCAGTTACTGGGCTGGAGGTGAGGCTGATCTTTTAAAGCCTGATGACGAGGCCAGGTGGGAGATGCAGGGTTCAGTCCATACCAGGACTAGGTGATGACACAGTAAGTTTAAGTCCAGCCAGGCCTCTTAAAGGGGCAGCCACGCCTTGCGGTCTGTGGGACTCTGGGTGATGCCTGACAATAACAAGGTTATCAGTGTTATTCACTTCACCTGTCAGTGGTTATGGCTGATTGGTGTATACACCTGTTCTGAAAGGCCCCAGAGTCTGCAACACCACTAAGCAAGTGGTCCCACCAAGCAAACAGCACCATGAAGACCAAGGAGCTCATCAAACAGGTCAGGGACAAAGTTGCAGAGAAGTACAAATCAGGGTGTGGTTATAAAGAAAATATCAGAAATCTTGAAATCTAAGAAATGGAAAGAATATGGCACCACAACAAACCTGCCAAGAGACGGCCACCAACCAAAACACAGGGACCAGGCATGGAGGGCATTTATTAGAGGGGCAACAACGAGACCAAAGATTACTCTGAAGGAGCTGTAATGCTCCACAGCGGAGATTGGAGTATCTGTCCATAGGACCACTTCAAGCTGGACACTCCACAGAGCTTGGCTTTACGGAAGAGTGACCAGAAAAAAATAAGCAAACATGTTTGCCGTTCACCAAAAGGCATGTGGAAGACTCCCCAAACATATGGAAGAAGGTACTCTGGTCAGATGAGCTTTTTGCCCATTAAGGAAAATGCTATGTCTGGTGCAAACCCAACACCTCCTCACCATACCCCCAGAACACCATGCCCGTGGGGATGTTTTTTATCTGCAGGGACTGGGAAACTGGTCAGGATTGAAAGAATGATGGATGGAGCTAAATTAAGGGAAATTCTTGAGGGAAACCTGGTTTAGTCTTCCAGAGATTTAAGACTTAGGGCAGCAGGACAATGACCCTAAGCATACTGATAAAACAGTGTGGTTGAGTGGTTTAAGGGGAACATTTAAATTTAGAATGGCTTAGCCAAAGCCCAGACCTCAATCCAATTGAGAATTTGCGGTTTGATTTACAGATTGCTGTACACTAATGGAACCATTCAACTTGAAGGAGCTGGAACAGTTTTGCCTTGAAGAACGGGCAAAAATCCCAGTGTACCATGCTTATAGAAACATACCCCGGGAGACTTGCCGCTGTAATTGCACGCTCAACTTTTTTGTTTTTTTTGTCTTATTGCTTCACAATAAAAAGCATTTTGCATCTTCAAAGTGGTAGGCATGTTGTGTAAATCAAATGACACAAAACCCTAAAAAAAATGCAAAGTGAATACTTTTGCAAGTCACTGTAGCTTGGAAGTCCTTGCCTTAGCTTGACATTTTTTAAGCACCCCCAACTGCCATTAATGTTGCCATTAGTACCAATGTGTACTACGACTGATGGATCATCACTAGACCCTCACAGCAATCTGTCCACCCAGTATATAACACACCAAACTCAAGTAGGAGAGAAGCTGTTCAGTATTTGGGGTCTTGAGGAAAGATTACACTACTTAACTTATAATTATTTCCCCTACACCACCACTTGTTTATCCTTCCTAACCCTTTACTTCCTCCCTACTGGAAAAGCTTCACAACTAATGTTCCATCATATCAGATCAGATCTTCTCAGCATATTTATGCAAAATGGCAAACATGATGGTTTGAACTATCCCAGAGCAAACCTCTCTAACTAGTTTAGCCCTATTCTCTTCTTTCAGCTTACCTAGTCCTGCTACATAGCTACCCCCTCTGCCCCATCTCCTTTCTCACCAAGACTGGCCTTGGCCAGTGAGCTCCTCTCCATGTTGGCAGCTGCCCCCTTAGATCCAATATCTTAGAGTCCTAGTAGGCATTTTGTTTACACTTGTCACAGCAATTTAGCCATGGGGTTGTAGAAGCTGCTCAAGGAACCCATATATGTAATAGTAGTATTTTTAAACAGCTCTTTAATACAAAGAATAACGTTAACATCCTAGATATACTTTCTCCTTCTTCCTTTCATCTCCTACTTCCCAATGAACTCCTCACTTACCAGTTATCACATAGAAGATTCGCCGATTATCAGGATATGCATTCTTGCTCAGTTTTCACTTTGATAAGTTTGATAGTTTTATATATATATATATATATATATATATATATGTATATATGTATATATATATATATATATATATATATATATATATATATATATATCTATAGTATTTTCATCTTCAATGGTTCCATAATCTTTAATTGCATTCATGCAAGAAAATAAGTAAGGAGGATGTGAGAATTATCTCCTTGGGTATTTGGTGAAAAACAAATATTTATGTCCATTTGGATCCTGGATCATTATGTCTCTCCTTAAGCAGTTACCAAGAATAATACCCCCATCCCGATCCGAACAGTCGTCTCCTACTATTTCACCTCCCTTCAACCACAGACTAAACTGTAAACTCGCAAAGGCAAGGGCCCTCTTCCTCTTTTGTACCAGTTTTTTATTGTTTGTAATTTTAATTTATTTAATACAGCGCTACAGAATCTGCTGGCACTATATAACAAAATGTAATGATATACGGCTACACATTTTCTTCTGCTAAGATTAGCATTTACCCTCTCTCATCATATTTAGGTAATCTTCAGGAAGTATGGCAAATGCATTCCACAGTGGTCAGTCCTCAAGAAACAAACACTCATTTAGAGTTGTCTTTTAACTGCTTATGGAACACATATATATAAAAAAAAGTCACCCTAAGCCCAATCTCCAAATAGGTATAGACCACACTATACGCACATTAATTTACGGTAATATTACAATGGTTTACTGTTGCCATCTAGTGGTATCCTTAAATATTACAAAGTTAAAAGCACAGATTTTTTTGGGACTTTTTTATTGACTTATATAGCACCATAAAATTTCCCCAGTGGTCTAAACTGAAAACTTTAGTTTAGAATGGTGCATATGGAATGGCTAGTCTGTCCATAGGATAGAAAAAAGAATTCCCTAATTTATTTTATCTGCCCATAATTCCATGAATAGTGAATTCATTAAATATGGATAAAAGTTTTGGAATAAGGATTTCAGAAAATTTCTTGTAGTTAAGGTCATTTTTACTGTATAACTGTATACGGCTTGAGGCTTTAGATTTAGATTTCTGGTGAATTAAAACAGTGTTTCAAAAAGGGTTTTTTTTAAATTTATCTCATAAAATGGGAAGTTGGATTGAATGAACATTCATTTCTTGGAGACTGTGTTGGTGAACAATAGGATCTAATTATGCAACTCAGCATAGTATGACGCAAAGGTGTCTGACATTGCCGATGGATTATTGACTTTATCGCCAAGGTTTTTTTTGTATTGCAGCATCGTAGTCTTCAATTTATGTGCTAGGAGGGATCACACAGCTTATTCATTGAAGTGTGTATAATGCTGGGGCTTATACAGCACTTTTTAAAGGGACACCCCAGCAGTTTAATACATATGATAGCTGTGTGGTCGATTGAGATATTTGCTGTGTCCTTCTGCAAATGCATGGGGTGATTCTGCAGAATATCCCATATGCATTTGCAATTTAGTGTGTGGTTTACCAGATCTTGTTATTCATACTGTGGTCTATTGGGATGCCCATAAACATGCGTGGCCAGAGCCCTCTTGATTTCAATCGGTGTGTATTCGTGTCACTAATTGGCTAATTCAAGCAGCCAATCAGTTGCAAGACATGTTGAACCTCAAATGATGGCATCTGCTACAACAGGGCTGCAGGTGTCGGGTGTTTTTATTCATCTTTGAAAAAAAAATGTGTATTAATGTACTCACAGAGTATTTAATACACATTCTTCTTTAGTAGGTAGTGTCAGAGACATCAAACTCCCCCTTTAATTTTCAAGTGCCTATTAACTATTATCACTTTATTTGTATTTATTCAGCTCATAAGATACAATATCAGCAATGCACCAAAAAAGCCGCCCCCTGGAGCCAGATCCCAGAAGCTTTGGCTTTTTGATGGTTTTGAGTTGCCCTTGGCCTCCACATACCCCCTTAATAGTTCTGCTTTCCCCTATTTTGAGGGGGCAAGACGATTTGGCTCTCCAGCTGCACTTTTGGCTTAGAAGAGAAGGAAGTGCCACAGATGCCTTTAGAGAATGTGGCCCCAGAAGTTGATTCGGGATCTGGTGATCCATTGTGACTCCGAACTGAGTTTCACGATATTGACCCCCACATCGATGAGGAAGCACTTGGACCTCTGGCTTAAAAAAAAAAGGCTAGTACCACCCCGCTGCAATTGCACCTTACTCACTAATGTCTTTGTTGTCGCGCTTTAATGACGTCAGGATCATGGTGTATGTACGCAAGTCTACGACAATTCTATTCATCGCACCGAACACATTAGTAATCTATTGGCCGCAAGACCTCAATGAAAAATGTACGTTAATGACCATAGTTAATGAAATGTGCTTCATTTGTTCCATGAAAACGAATACGATAACGTAGTCTGCCCCGAACGTGAAGTTTTGTGTCTCTTGTGCTTAGAACTCCCTATGTTGACGGAAGGAGTCGTGGACTCAGCAGATGCTTTTCCTTTTGCCAGTAATATTCCTATTGGGTAGATCCATGTCATGTGATTCACGTGACGTGTCCGGTGAGCAGACAGCTGTAGGCTCTGTACGGAATTGTGACCGCGTATGAAGCTGTTAGCTGGTGGGGGGTAACAAGAAAAACTTGGTCTGCGACAGTCTTGGTGCTCGCACTTCCGGTCTGTGTACGGTTCGCTGTATGCTTGTGCCTTCGTACCGGCGTCATAATGATCAAGGCCATCCTAATCTTCAATAACCACGGGAAGCCCCGGTTGTGCAAGTTCTATCAGCACTATGTAAGTGACATCACACTGTCCTATTGCTAGAAACCCTTTAGTCTGCGATGTCATCTTCACTAAGCATCTCTGCTGTTCTATTATGTATAGAATTATTTATACCTAAGCAGATCTGTCACTGCATCCAAGTGGCTTTTCCACTCCTATACTTTGGGCATTAAATTGCCAGTTTTAATTGTAAATGTAGATAAAGCATTTCCAATATCAGTCTGCTCAGTAAAATAAAGCAGCACTCACTGATGACACCTTGCAGGTTTATACTGCTCCTGATATCTTCATCACAGAAGTAGGTGTCATCTCTTACGGCTAAATTTATATATTTCTGTTATTACCTTTGTGTTTTTATGATATTGTAAATTATTTACATTGAAGTATTTATCCCTGATCGGATATGGTTGCTGCCTTATGAAGGATACTTTAGCTTTGGCATGTGTCTGCCTGCTGCTTCTCACGTGACCATAATATGATTCAATGACACACAAAGGGAGCGTTCATATGTGTGTTAGATATGACCGCGTCACAACTGATAGAAGCTTTCCGTGAGTCTTCGCTGCTGCATGCAGAAAGCATTGTGCTGCTCGTCTTTATTGATGCCAAACGATCACTATTTGTGTTCTCTGTGACTCTGTTTGGTCTTGGTGATTGGCAATTAGAAAGCAGCATTAATTGTTTAGGTCATCAGATTTTGGTGAAAAAGTAACTTTGATACCTGTGTGGCTTTTCTTTATGCATGTGTTGGATGATTTTTTTTTTTCCCAAAATTGTCAATCTGGGTTTAGTCCTCATGATATACGTTGAGTTTACAGACCCTTCGCTTCGCCAAGAGCGGGGATACGCGTCTCCTGTATCACCCTGACATTTACTAACCAAGCTCTTTCTAAAATAAATTCAGAACACAGATACAGTGTAAATGATATTTCTTAAAAGAACTCCTGACATCTTACAGCAAACAGAAATCAACCCGTCTCTGGAGATCACCTTGACATCTGACTTTTATATCACCTCGGTTCCTACTTACATTAAGTCCTGAGGTGTGATAATAGGAAATGCGGACCTGACCCTGACTCGCCAAATTCTTTGTGACTGATTAAAAACTATATTAGAGAAGAGGGGGGTCGTAACCAGGATTAGATATAGGTATGAATGTCTCAGATGTTTTTGGTGTGGACCTTAAGGGTAAGTTTCAGCATTTCAGCTGTTTAGCTATATTACCGACGAATGAATCGAAAAACACGGCCAAGAGAGTAAACAAGGAGAAGCGGTAGGAGAACTAAGCGAACAGATTGTAAGAATGAAGATGTGTGACGGAAGCATTAGAAACGAGAAGCGAAAATTAGAAAGTTAATGGTATGATGAACAAGAAGACAAGGGTGTATTGATGGATAATATGGAGCAGAACATAAAGCAGAGGACAGAGCTGAATGGTTAGGGTGATAACAGAAACTGTAGAGAACATTTGACCTGGAGGAAGAGTAGAATAAAAAACAAAATGCAACTCGCTATTCGCCGCTGTGCAGTAGGTGTGTTGATCTTTCCTGTAATATTTGTCCCAAAAACATGTTATTTTTGCACAATGGCATTTTATATTTCTGTGTACGCTTTCCCCAATCGCAGAGTGAAGATACGCAGCAGCAGATTATACGAGAAACGTTCCACTTGGTGTCCAAACGGGATGAGAACGTCTGCAACTTCTTAGAAGGTGGCATGTAAGTGTTTATCGTGCTTTGCTAGTGGAGTGTGTCTACCTGAGAACATTTGGGGTTGAGGACTCTAGTATCTAGAAGGCTAACAGTCACAAATGGGTGAAGCTGATGGCTTCAGTACTCAAATACAAAAGCGCCTTCAGATCTTTGTGAAATGGACACCTGCGGAGGCAGCCGAGCGTGGCGGGTCACAGACACGGCTCAGGTTATACTCTGCGGGGTTGTTGGTGTTTCTTCTCTACTTTCTGGCAGCCGTTTAAAATAAAACATTAAAAAATGAGTTTGAACATTCAGTAATATTGCAAGTGGCAAAAACTCCTTCAGGCACGTAGTTTTAAGTAGACATAAGTGTTTATACCACCTCATCGCTACCGGTCTTAAAGGAGTCTTGCTTCCTGATAATCTGTTTATTAAAGGTGTTGTTCCACAAAGACATTAATGGCTTCCTCTGGCATACACACCTTAGCAGATCTGCTATTTCTATTTGCACACACAGATCACGCAAAACACTTTTAAGAAGCTTTTTCCTGTGGCAATAAAATAAAATTGTTCAAGAGTTATTATAGAAGTAGTTCAGACATTTTCAGATATGTGCCCATAGTGTGCTCTTTACAGTTATATAGTGTCTTTGCCGTAGTTTGTACATATACAATGTTACTTGCTTTATAGGTATAGTGTTTCCAGGAATGTACTATAGCGCAAAATAACAATATAGCCTACAAACCTGCAGAATATTTGCTCTACTTCTGTTTGTGTCAAACCTGAATGCCTGTGGGTCCCTGTTTAATATGCTCAAGCTATCTGAATAATTTGACCGTGCATGTATTGTTTTGTAGGTTGATAGGTGGATCTGACAACAAGCTCATCTACCGACATTATGCAACTTTATATTTTGTCTTTTGTGTGGATTCTTCAGAAAGTGAACTTGGCATCTTGGATCTTATACAAGTAAGTATAGAGGACAGCAACTTATTTCTACAGATCAAAGTACTTGCTTCATTTGTGATAGATAATAGTTACCAATCTCAATCTGCTATAGAAGGACAGGCATTTAAATGAGACGGTGTGAAACACTTATAAATTACAAGCTTGGTTTAAGTAATATTACAAAATCTAATCTTATCTCTGCCAACGTTCATTGGTATGGTGTTGGAGAAGATGATGGTGTTATATATACAAAAAATGGATCGTCAATGCTTTGGTCCAGAGAATAAAGGTTATAGATGTTTGTGATGCCTTTTAGTGGATCATTGTTCCCGAGTCACATCACCGTACAGTCCCTTCTTTAGAGGCAATCAATGCAATATAGTAACATAGTAATTTCGTTTGAAAAAAGACCTACGTCCATCAAGTTCAACCCTTCTACATATCCTTCCTGCTTTTGATCAAAAAAAACCCCAATTGAACTATTTTTGAGATTTTGTCACTTAAGGGAATACTGCGACTCCACAAGGCAATCAGATTTCTTCTTGGATCAAGAAGCATTGAAGAATTAATGTTTATTCTATCATTTATTGCCCTGCATGTTCTACTTCTCTAAAATAATTATCCAGACGCTTTTTGAATCACCGTAGTTAGCAGCTTCTGCAACAGGGGGAAACAGTGTGTTGTACACTTCATTAATGTGCTGAGCAAAAGCTGATATGGCGTATGTTCGATTTTACCTGGGGAGGTGGTTGGGCGGGCAGGCAGGCAGGTAGGCAGGCTTCATTCCCTCGACAGGATATATAATCATCATTCAGACACAATAAGAAATGCCAGACATTCCCCGCCTGTGCTGTATTGAGCTGTCAGGTCATATAGTTAAGTTTTGAGTTTATTTCATTAACAAGAGAAAGAAGTTTCACAGATTTTACTTTTTAAATGAGCTGTTTCTCATTCTTTTGAAACAGTTATATTGTTAAATGGCATTTGCAAAGCTTCTGTTGATCTTTGCTTGTCATATCGCTTTACTCTAGTTGGAACCGTTGAAATATTCATAGGATGACAGAAGGGGCATGAAATATTTATGCAGAGCCGGCCTAGATATTTCTATATTCTCACTGATCCTGTGCTATACATCATGTCCTTTCAACTGCAGTCAATGAGGGAATAATTTACCTGTTGTAGGAATGCATTGTGTATCCTTTAAATGGCTACGGCGCAATTGATAGCTCCCTGAAGTAGCTACATTTCCAGTGCATTGCCATGTATAACGCAGCTTTAACTCAAACTCACTCAAAATTATCATTTATGAACTGAATTGTGTTTTATGAATTATTGTTGAAAGCCGTAAGCATGTTTCAGTAGGTGTAAGTATATATTTGCACTGGACTTGTAACCTAGATTGTAACAGTTTAGACTGGCGCTAGGAGGCAATATTTTCTAACAGGAAGGGTGTATTGATTGCCATTTCTATTATTGTTTTCCGTAACTTTTCAAACCCAACCTGGTATTTGCAAACATGTTACCGGGAGCAGATGAATGCATACAGTTGTTGTTTTGTCTTTGACCTTACATGTATGCAAATAGAGGGGTTCATCAGAATCCCCTATGTACATTTGGACTGTTGCCCAACAACCAACTGCTTGATTAGCAAGAGATGCATTTGGTTGAACACTTCTTGCATACCAATTGCATATCCTCCAAGTCTGGCTCGCATGAGATTTTCTGGGGGTCTAACAAGACGGCACAAATGTGCAGAAAGCTCTCCCAATGATTTCAGCCAAAATTAGTGTGAATCTCAGAGTGCAGAAGTCAAATACTTACTATGCAAACTTTAATATGCATTCATCATTGTTGACGTTGTCGTTTTATTGAGGACACTTCCACACTGTGACCAGTAGATGGTGCTAAATATCCTCTGGAGAATATAGATTCTATTAAAGCGTTCCATCATTACAAACATCTTAACATTCTTAAATTGAAAGGTGTACTTTAGTGAGTATAATTTCTTTTATTAATTGACGTACAATTAAATTTACATGTGTCATGCTTGCAAATAAATAATGAACCTTAGCAGTGCAAGACTTCTACATTGTTTCAGTTATATTAGGAACACCCTTTCACACATGGGTGCTCTTCTTTACAACATATTGCTGATCGGCAAGGAACATAGTGCTGGCATGAGGATAAAATAGGGAATAGTTGGACTTGTTTACCCTTTTAATCATAGAGTACTTTGGCAAGTTATCCCATTCCTTATACATGGAGTACAAGCACAAAGCATAGGTTTTGCTAACTGTGGAAATAAGTATAGTGGTATTTCACTTTGGACAGGGTGGGATATAAACAGTTTCAGTTTCTGAAATTTTCTTAGGTGAGCTGGCCCTGCATAATGTATTCAGTTGGTGATGAAAACGGAAACCTGCCTGCTAACCGCTACTTTAGTGCATAAACCCTAAGTATGACTTTGCATGGAGTTCAACTTTTTGAAGAACTTAATAATTTAATATGTGTATGTATATATATATATATATATATATATATATATATATCCACATATAGTATCTAGGAGATTACATTAGTATTTTGTCACCCTGGGCAAAAAACAAAAAGGCTTTATGATGGATCACTGTTATTTTAAAACATGACTTTAAAGCCTTTTTAACTATAGCACAATACATTTTCCTTGATTCCTAACTTGCACTTAGATGAAGCATTTTAATCATACCTTATGTTATAAAAAAAATATATTTCAAGGTAGGTTCCTGGTAAAACAGGGACAGACATTATCACAAATAAGAACTCAAATTGGATAGACTATATAAGTGCACTCAGAGTAGAAGTATAATGATATTTTACAAATATGTGTAGTATAGCATTTTAAGTTTTTATATGCGCTATCAAATATAATAGTATTTTGACTTTGAATAGCTCTTTCGACACCCCTTCACAAAATTTATGCTTTATGGCAAACATTTACTGATCGCTTCCATCTGGCGTATACTTTATATCGCCTTGGTGGTAAGTAGTCAACATTTACATAAAATTTATGTGTGAAACAGAAACTTTTACAGATGAAGTACATTAGAGAATCAGCAATTCAAGCTTAAAACTTGGAGATGTACTAAGAAGTAAAAATCAATCTTGGGTTTCTTACATGACTCTTGGGAGTCAACATTTCTTGATAACTTGTGATTGGAATGGCTGTGCCCCTAATCCATCACGTTGTCATTTGGTTGCAAATAGTAACTTCGAGAGGAACATCGGTTAAATGGATAGTTTAATTTCCCTGGGAGCTATTCTGAAGAATAAAACATGTTAAAGTACTTTAATATGCATTCTTCATTTTGAAAAAGTTAGGTAGAAGCTGCAGCGGAACTCTTCCTTTATTCTCTGACAATAATACACATTTTCAAATCCATAAGCCAGAACAGGTGCGAACATAATAAAAAAAAAAATGTGTGGTTTGACCGGTCCTGGTGCTTTGATGTGCTTAATGACATTGTATCTATATTGGACCTCCCTGGGGACCCAACAGCACTTTGAGCTTCAAGCTTCTTCAGACCTTAACCAGAGGACCAGATGTTTCCCTACCTCACAGGTACTATTGAGTTGATGCAGAGTTTGCGTAAGCAAAATTGTGATTCAGTTGTGTGTGTAACGTAAATTCACGCAGATGGGTAAAGTTGAAAATGACACACAATTTCCATTCACTTTTGTAAATGGTAGGCAAAAGTAATACTTTTCCTTAAACCAACATGACATTCCTGGAAGCCATATTGTTATTGGTAAAGGGTTTGGTTGCATTAAGTTTTTAGAACATTGTGTCCTTTCAGTAACACATCTGTCCTTAATTTTTTTCTGAATAGCTTTGTTTTCAGACATCATTTTTATCTGCGCTGCGTAAACATTTTTTGCTAGCCAAGGCTTCTCAACCTAAGAACTGGTGTGTGTGTGTGTGTATTTGTGTTTGTACCGATTCCTCTCATTTCTAATTGGCCAGGAAGCCTGGAACATTTTCTGAAAATTCCAGCTATTGAAAAAAAAAAAGTTTGCTTTTTTTTTTCCTAAAGAAGCTGAATTTATTTTCATATTTGAGTTTCTACATTTATTTACTCATTAAATATATTAATAATGTACAATGCAAAAAATGCTTGTATGTTAATATTTTTTTAACTTTCCTTCTGGCATTTTGAATTTAAAAAAAAAATCCTATCTTTTCTGTTAAAATGATATGTCTAGTGCGAAGAGGCGTCCCCTTCGTGATTAAAATACTTCTCTTAATAAATAACTATATATTCACCGGTGCAGAAGGCAGTTTCAGTGAATGCTCAAAATGCCAGTTTGACATTTGGTGGAAATATTTAATTAGGTATCTCAAAAACAAAATGTTAACACAGCATGTGAGGATGCTTTATTTACTCTGTTGATTAAAACTTTTGTTTTTGGTCCACTCAGCTGTCATTGGTGTTTGGGATTTATGCATAGTCTATAGTAATTATACTGTTTACCATTTTTTTGCTATTTAGAAGCTTTAGCTCACCATTATGATAGATTTTTGAAATTATATACCGTATTTGCTCGATTATAAGACGACCCTGATTATAAGACGACCCCCCAAAATCTAAATATTAATTTAGGAAAAAAACAAAAAGCCTGAATATAAGACTACCCTATAGGAAAAAAAAGTTTTACTAGTAAATATTAATTCATGTAAACAATATTTTCATATTTAATAAAAGCTATGATTGAGAAAAATATATATATTTTTTATTTCCTTTTATTTGCCAACCTGCCCCCCCAGTTATGCACATCTGCCCCCAGGGTTGCCACTCTGCCCCCAGAAATGTCTTATACCCTCCTATATGCCACTCTGCCCCATGATATGCCTTTAATCCCCTATATGCCAGAGTGGCATATAGGGGGTTAAAAGGCATATCATGGGGCAGAGTGGCATATAGGGGGTTAAAATGCATTTCTGGAGATATATATATATATATATATATATATATATATATATATATATATATATATATATATATATATATATATATATATATATATATATATATATATATATATATATCTGGTAACAGCAATCACACTCCTATCAAGCCAAGGCAGCCAGTACATGCTGGAACCTGAGGATGATAGGGGTGTGAGTACAGCCTCCCTATGCCATGCTACCACCACCACCACCACCCTTACACATCCATACTAACACACACTCATTCACAAACATTTAAATACTCATTCATTCCATTAATCACACATACTTCACACATTAATCACAAAAACCCTCCCCCACCCCCTTACCTGAACTGCAGATCTCCCACTCGAAGACTTCTGCAGGGGCCCGGCTGTGCATGCAACTTCTCTGGCCCCGCCCCCAGAGGAAGGAGGGGGGAGGCAGAGTTATGTGACACGCTGCTAGCTTCTTGTTTCTCCTGCTGCTCGCGACCAAAGACCGGTAAGTAGCATGGCCACAGCAGACATTTTGAGGTCTGATTAGAAGGCGACCTCGATTATAAGACGAGGGGTATTTTTCAGAGCATTTGCTCTGAAAAAAACCTCGTCTTATAATCGAGCAAATACGGTATGAATTATATGTTAGAACTGTATTTAAAAGGACATATTTGTCCCTGTTACCCCTCTGTTAAATGGGTAGCCCCAATAAAGAAGCATGCATATTTAAGTACCTGGTATGTACTTTAATGCATTCTTCTAAAAAAAAAAAAAAAAAAAAAAAAAACACCTGAGGGAGAAGCTGCAGCTCCGTGGTCCATTGATTCTTGCCGCTAATTACCCACTTGCCAGTCGGTGGCAAGAAAACACCCACCAGATGCGTTAAAGCCTGTACGATGGCGGCAGTTACTTTAACCAGGAATTATTAAGAAAATGAACAACCAATTTAAGTTACTGCTCTATGGAGAGAATATTCAGACTGTAGTTTTAATTTGAGACCTTTTGGTTGTGTTTGTCTCCAAAATTAAGATACAATCCCAAATGTGCAGACTGTTATAAGAACTGTAATACAACAACAGCATTTTATTAATGTTTAAACACTAAGCTGTCCTAATATTATACACACTTTTAAATGAGGCTTGCCTTTTATCTGTTCCTAGATGAAAGCGTCTGACATCCTCTCCTGTAATATACGTATAAATGATTCACATATGGAATTAATAGTTGTTGCGCTTGTTAATGTTATCTGACAGTTCTAAGTATTTTTTTAATCATTTGTTGGCATGGGTTTGTAAATATTATAAAGAGTGATCTAATTCTCTCTGGCTGGCCCCTTTGGTGTGATGTCACCATGGGTTCAGAAGGAGTTTGCAAAGTACATTTAAAATTTACATACTTTCACCTTTACAATAACATGGCACGGTGTTTTTATCCCTTCTTAATCCTTCATAATTTTTAATATGGGATTCCAAATCAGATCTAACACTAACACAGTTTGAACTTTTTCCTGCTGATCACTTATAGTATATGCAATATAATCACAGGGTGCTACTGATTGTCAAAGAAATACAGGAAACAAGGGCCGAGTGAAACTCCTGTCAGATCATATTATATATCGCCTTATTATCTACGACACGGAGATATTCATGCTCAAACTTCCCGGACACTATAGTTGGCATCAAAAACAACTCCACCCAGACATCACAATGCAGAAAACCGACGGAAAGACCAATCCACCTCATCCTAGGCACCCAAAACCACTATAATCTACTAACATTACATCAGATATAACCACATCTGCTCTAGAACTACAAACTGAGATGGCCAAAACCATCTCCAAACGATGATCTCCAAAACCTCAGGAGGGACTTTCAGCAGCCACCTACATTATCAAGGCAAACCTTCTATAATACAAGCAACACAAAGAAAACCAGACATCATTAGTGGTCACGTACAACACTCGGCTTGAAGTCCTACAAAAATACCAAGAGGACTTCAAGCTTCATTACAGACAAAAAACACTACTATCCTACAGAAAACCCTGCAGCAAGCAACTTCATCCCAGGATAAAAAAATTAATAAATGTCACGTCCCCTGCCTACAAAGATTTGTAAAAGCTGTGCATACATCTATACAACAATAAGATACTCTTGCCAATTGCTCTGTTACACTGCTTGTTAATGGATCATCTTTAAAAACCTCATTGTGTGTGTAAAGTGTCCTACAGCAATCTCAACATACCAACCACAAGAGATTTAATTCCCACAGATTTAACATCAACAAGAATAAAACGGATAAACCAGTTGGAGAACATATTTGTCCTAGAATAGGTACGGTATAAAAGACATGAAGTTAGTGCTAAATTCTGTGACGCTGTCACATTGTAGAATAACCCAGGGAACCATCATACAGGCGTCCTGGCTCCTGCCAAAAGTAGAAAAGTCTTGACATCCCCAGGGACCTGTAACCTCAGTGGTGCATCACACCGTTACTGGTGTCTACAGAACTTACTTGTTTCTCCACCAAGAACTTGCGCTCTAGTTCTAGTTAGCCAGTAAAGTTCACATTGACTCTAGTTGTTTACTTGTGTGATAACATTAGTTAAGGAGTTAAGTTGGGGGGGCGGGGCTGAGGGGGCTTTTTTGTTTTGCCACAAATATTGATATGACTGCTCCTTTTTTTTTTTTTTTTTTTTATATGTTATTATTCGCTTAACCAAATGTGTTTCATATACTTTTCATTAACGTTCCAACAATGAAAAACAAAGAAGTCTTTATTTATTCATGTGAATGCCTGTCCTTTAATCCTTGTTTTTCATATTATTCATTGTGATTTATATTATTTCCACAGGTCTTTGTGGAAACCCTGGACAAGTGCTTCGAAAATGTCTGTGAATTGGATTTAATTTTCCATGTAGACAAGGTACTGTGAAAACATATGTTTTTTGTAAATAAACTAAATAGATTGTATATTTACTAACTCTCCACCTGCTTAGCTTCACTCTTAGGCTTAATGTCCTGTTTTGTTGAGATGCCTATTTTATACAAGTAGTAGTGCTTCCTGCGGGAAAGTGGGCTATACGTCATTGAATAAAGACTAAACGCTGTTGCAGTTTTGTTTTATTAAGGTGCATTTTCTTAGTTGTATGTGTTAACACAGGGCTTGACAAATTTGTTGTGAATCTAGGCTTCTTTGACCTGGAAGCACCCTGGACTTTCAGGTGCTGTTTTTTTTTTTTGATTATTTTTAACTCTTTCAATGCTGATTTTCCATTAGAGTACAGCATTGACTGATATTTAGTCCCCACAAGCTTGTGGGAACAAATGTTAACCCCTGCAATGCCACGAATGTGTCATACACAATTGTGGCGTTGAAGGGGTTAACGCTGCACTGTCGCTCTCAGGGAGCGATCAAGCAGCAGGGGAGGGTTGGGGCTGGTCTCCACACTGATGTGGAGACCGAAGAACCCTCTCCCCCTGTCCCTGAAGCTGCTTCTGGCAGCTGGGACGCAATTGCTGGTCTATAGACCAGCCATTGCAGGGGGGAGTCTCTGATGACTGCTGTAGGCTTCCATGCCTACAGGAGTCATCAAAGGGCTTGTGGGGGCTCGTTTTTGCTGCTGCTGGTCTGCCTGGAAGCCCACCAGCAGCAGAGCCCCATACAAAACGGGAATTAACCCCTGAAATGGCATGATTGCGGCATTGAAGGGGTTAACGCTGCACTGTCGCTCTCTTGGAGTGATCAGGCAGCAGGGGGGTGTTGCGTCAACCCCCTTCCGTGAAACTGCCTGTGGCAGCTTAAAACGCGATTGCAGGTTCTCCTGCAATCGTGTTTTCAGCCTACAGAATCACACCGTGGGAGTGATCTCAGGCTCGGGGCGGGCTTGGAGTGGCTGTGCTGTCTGCCCAGACTCCTGGGCAGACAGCAGCAGGTCCCCGTGATCACCATGATTGTGGCGACGTGGGGGCATTTTTTAGGGACTTAACAGGCTGACAAACACCTAGGCGCCAGGGCAAAATGCTCAATGCGACCTGGCGCCTGGGATTTGTCGAGCCCTGTGTTAACAGATGTACGTGGTGACTTACCGTTTACCATATAATAAAAGAGGAGGTGCAAACATATAATAACTACAGTATTAGATATTTTGGGGTACCATAGATATTGGTCTCTTCATTAAATGGACTTCCCTCCGTAAAAAATATTCAGCTCCTCTGGCTAGAATGTTTCTCAGCAGCGATAGAATAGATGGAAATGTATAGACCACACTATTGTCCATATGACATTGGTATTCCTCAGTGCCTTTACTGTGTTGTACTGGAATATGGGTCTCATGATCTATTAAACACACATTTCTGGAATTTTAAAATACAATATTTTTGTTGGTTTTTACAGAACCAAGTTTTCTGTTCTTTCCTCTCCTGTTTGTTTTCTTCCGAGCCGCCCTTCCTCACACAGACGTGAAATACATGCAAGTTTGGTAGAGTCGGTTTTTGAGCGTGAATGAACAGATGGAGGAGAGATGATTTTAATCAGGATTGTAGGAATGCAGTTTAATGTTGTATTCTTTGCTCTCCTGCTGATTCTTTATTATTATTTTTTGTTTTATTGTTCATTTGAAACTTTGTATCCCAGAGAGGATAATGAACTAAAAGTGCAATGAAAAGTCTGCGTATGAGTGCAAAACAAAGGGACTTCCCTTTGAAAAAATGCATTTTGGCCTATGCCAACACTATCATCGTGGGCCTGACGTCCAGATGCTGACATTTCAATACATTTGATTACACAACTCTTAATTGCAGCCTCCTTATTTTTCTTGGCACATTTGTATTTAGCACCAAGCAGACAGCTGCCTTTAGCAAACGTTAGTACATAATAGTTGTGTGTATATGTTTATACTGGCATACCTGAAAGCTACATATTTTCGCATATTTTGTGTTGGCCCAGAAAATCAGATTCCATCTGAAGAAGTGACCTTGGAGGTCCCAACAGCTTATGCAACTACATCTTGTTCTATGTTGGCTGGAATATGACGGCAAATATGCGGCCTTGTGCAAATTTATAAACAATTGCATTTCGTTTTAGTTGGCGGGATTCCTTATTAAAAAAAAAAAAAAAAGTTTTACATTTCTTTTTTTGGGGTGTTTTTGTGGTAAGCCCAGTGTGAGATTTTATTTTTGAAAATTTGGTTTAATGTGTAAGGTACAGATTTCAGTAAATGGACACAATCTGTGTGCATCGGTTACCTGTCCAACTGATAATGCCTATTGCTTTCTCATTTGGCTGGCACAGTGATAAATGCCAGAATTAGGGATTAGGGTGTAATTGTTGAACTGCAGTCTCAGTGTATGGGTAACCCCTGGAGTGCAGTTTTTTTCCCCTAACATTTCACAATTGGCATTTTAAAAGTCAGAGTATTTATTGAAAGGGCATACATAATTGTGTTATGAACTCTCTCCATCCCCTTTCTGGACTAACTCTTTAAACTACTATTAAAAAAAAAAAAAAAGAAAAAAACCTTAACCATTTACACACGCTTGATTTCCATTTGGTCCAATGAATCAGACAGTGGTTATGTTATTAGTGGTAGTAAAAGTTATTAAACAGTTTATTGGGACACTAATCCTTATAAACAACCAACACACTTGGTGCTAAATGTAATGTTTTGTTTTACTTGTTTAGTTTGCTAACTGCCTTGATATTATATATATATATATATTATATATATATATATATTATATATATATATAATATATATTATATATATATATATATATATATATATATATATATCATGTATATACAGTGTCCTGCAGAAGTATTGATCACTCCCGGCATTTTTCCTATTTTGTTGCATTACAACCTGCAATTAAAATGGATTTGTTAGGGTTTTGTATCATTTGATGTACACAGCATGCCTACCACTTTGGCAAAATATTTGTTATTTTGACATAAACAAGAAATAAGACAAAAAAAACCAAAAAACTGGAGCGTGCATAGCCCCCCTCCCAAAGTCAATACTTTGTAGACTTTAATTATGTGACTTCTGAAGGTAATTGGTTCCACCTGATCTTATTTAAGTGCTTCATAGAAAAAGGAGTGAATACATATCCACGCAAAACTCTTCCTTTTTTTAGATATTTTTTTTTTATATTTTCTTCATTCATAAAATCCAAATAAAAATCCATTTTAACTCCAGGCTGTAGTGCAACAAGGCAGGGTGGGGGCCCACCAACCAAGGTTTGCAGCTGCGCAAGCTGGAATCTCCAAACATGTCATAAAATATGCCTTGGCCTCTGTTTTTTTTTTAGTTTAGTTACATACTTTTAGAGGTCATGCTTTGGTTCATTACAGAGGAGTATTTTTTCTGTAGTATGTGCTATTGTATTATAATCATAAAATAGACTTTTCTCCGAAAAGCAGCTTAACCCCTTAAGGACAATGGGCGGTCCCTAAACCAATTGAAAACAATGCATTTTGAGCCCGTACATGTACGGGCTTTGTCATTAAGGGGTTAAAGTCATGTCATTTGTGAAAATGTCATGTGCTGCCCCATTTGTAGAAGTCTAGCAGTCCTCTATAAAGAAGAGGTTGCCTATTTTAACCAAAATATAAATTTCTGATGTCAGAAGATCAAGGGTTCAATTATGTAATGTGTGAATTATTTAATAATAACTGCAGTTCATATAGTTTATTCTTAAAACATTTTAAATCTCTTGATTGTCAAGGAGCTCGTACCCCATGCACTGGATAAAATGATACTATAAGGTGCCAAATGAATTTTATACATGTATAGTAGAACATGGTAACATATGGTGCAGAAGTGTTTATATGTACACATTTGGAAGAGTATTTTAATTTGAGTATTGACTGTTCTGTCTCTATACATCTGGAAACCACTTGAAAATCAATGTTTTTGTTTACTGGCTCAACATTATTATTATATGCTCTTGTCGTCCTCAAGGTCCACAACATCCTTGCGGAAATGGTGATGGGTGGTATGGTTCTAGAAACAAACATGAATGAAATTGTCACTCAAATTGACGCCCAAACAAAACTGGAAAAGTCTGAGGTAAGACTCTCTGGAACAGAACAAGACTCCTCTCTGCTTAACTGCTCGCGACATAAAATATATGTAACATCCTTCTTCAGCAAGTTCACATCATCGCCCTGTTGAATCCAGCATCGACTTATCATGCGCATTCCCGAAGCAAAGTATACGTTTTTTCGGTATATATGTACAGTAGCCCACTGCCTGTCTCTATTACTTGATAGTAAAATCATTTTATAATGCTGCTTTAACTTATTTTATTTAGAGATGGTGGCTTGATTGTTGGAACAATTGTTTTTGACTGTTTTTACCAACTGAAAAGACTGAACGATTTGTAGATGTTAAGAGCAAAAGCTGTATATGAATAATATAACTCATCACAGGGAGCCGGACAAGCATTGTGGAATTATGTCATTGACATAAAAAAAACTGTATTTTAGGAAACAATTCTCCACATCCTACAGCTGCATGAAAAAAAGTTATGTGTTTCTGGAGAAAATGTGCCCTGATGCCATTGATGGTCACCCACTCCAGCATTAACAGTATCTGAATCCTCTATGGGCTTTACTAACTGCTGACTCCTTGCATGTGGTTTCCTTGAGACATTGGCCTAACGTCACTATAGTTGACCTGGGCCACCCATTAGTGTCCCTTTTTTTGATCTTTGCAACCACTGAGACCAGGGTAAATATCTGAAAAAAATCCATTGCATTAAATACATCTTAACTATGGAAAGAATTTTACGACAGCATCTTATATAATGTCCTGCTGTCCTCCTCCACCACGTGCAACTCTCTGGGCTGGATTGAAACCCCAGATGACCTCGATTTTCCATGCTTGCCCATCAGATACAGAAAGTAAAAAAAAAAAATCTTCATATAGGCATCAAAGACAGGAACTGGGCAAAACATGACCAGGTGTATGTTCAGTATGTGCACAGAGCAAAGGCCAGCTGTTAGTAGAAGAGCGACTTGGTTCAGCCTCTAGCTTCTGCTGCTGCTCTGATGTATTTGGTATCTGGACTCTGTCAAAGGAACAGGTTTAGCCCACAAAATTATATTTTTAATTAAACCATTTTGCACAGACTCGGTTTTACTGCATACGTTGTTTCGTTGTTGGTATTAGAAAATGAGACTTCTCGTTTCCTCCTGTGCTGAAACCACTGAAATGTGAGTTCAGATAGCATTCCTGCGATTGACTACTGCTGCTCCTGTTTGCTAGAATTTGAGTTCTACTGAGCATGTGCAAGAAGCATCCCGTGTTATGCTCCCTGCTTTTAGTAGACGTAGCTTGGTGAAGAGAGAAATAAGACTGAAGTCTCATCTTTTATCTCCAATAACTAGAAAATACCTGCACCGATTTGCATGCAATAAAGTGCACTTCAATGTGTTCAAAATGGATTCCTAGTATGTCTTTGACATGGGCTGGAGTGATTATTTTTATTCTTTATTAGCAACTTACATGGGAGTAAGCCTGCCGATATCTACCAACATTATAATCCTGCACTTTATTTGCAAACTCTAAATCTCTGTTGTATGGCCTTTCTTAAACATTATCATCTTTGTAATATGTGTGTAGAGCAGCTCTTCTGATATCACTTTAGCCAGAAGGAAACTGTGGAAGTTTTGCGCAAGCAACAAACCTATCTTATCCTAGCTTTTTTGCCGGGGCTTTTTACCATTTATTTTGTTGAATTTACTAAACATTAGAAAGTTATTTAAATGTTCATAAACATAGAAATAATTACTATTAAATGTTTTATGATACATACATTATTAAAAAAAAAATAAAAAAAATCTAATATTAAATATCCAAATTTATCTTGCTTCTTTTAATTTGTACACAGTGTCATTTTTTTCCCCTTCATACTTTTGTGAAGAAGGAGTACAGCACGGCCTTTATATTTTTGTTTTCATTTTTTTGGTTTTGGAAGAGGGGAATTTTTTTTTGTTTTTATTTAAATATTGCTAGCTTTTGTTTTTAAAAAATGTAGAATTTTCTCAAACAAACTGGGGCAACACACCAAAAACACTGACCAATGCATCATTTGCGATGATATGTGTAGCCTTTGCGCACTTTCCCCCCCTGGCCATTAGTGTTAAATTATTGCTGTCTCCAGATGTTCTTGAATGAATGCCAAATGTAAACGGTTTTTCAGGATCCTAAACACATGGGGCCAAGACAATATCCCATTTGCAAGTGTTTCGAAACACATCTAAACAAGTAAAGTAACCATTAGACTATTTTGTAAATCATCTAGAGCATTCTTATAGTATTACAAATGTTTTAGATATGTTTTGTTTGGGATGAGTAGTTGTGTTTTACATGTGGTGGGAAGAGTCCCTTTTCGTTTAGTAATGTTAATGATAAGATCAAAACCGTAAATCAGTATCCTCTGTTTATAATACTTGGCTTATGGCGGATTGTCAGAGGAGGGCTCTGGAAGGATGAGTGTAAAGCAGTTTAGGTGCAAATATTGGAGTCTGAACATTAAGTTTCAGCTGAAGAGTTAATTAGCCAAAACCCAAAGCAACTAGAGTGTATTAGTGGTGACACACGGGTTATTCTTCTGTTGATGAGTTGCTGTCAGCGCTGTCGAGTTCAGCATATATCGGACTTCATAGATAAGTCTTCTGCTCATGACAGTTTTCAACAAACTTCCCAGCGACTTGTACAGAATATCCGGCTATAGTCCCCGCCATGTTGTACTTCGTAAATTACTTTTTTCTTGTGTAAAACTAAGCAGCTTGGCTCTTGCTACGCCGTCATCTGTGCGTGAATAAAAGTTTCATATAATGTGTGTATCTTCCCATTCCACCACGCTGCAGAGTACGATGGCACTATATAACTAGAATATTTGCTTCAGTTTGGCACCAAAGTAAATCAGTAAACAGTTTTGTTTAAGTCCAAGGTAAGTAAGAAGATTTAAGAATATAAAACCTTTATATACCTTCAATGAATCGACTTCCTTTAATAATTTTATTTGACGTTTGAAGTGCATTTGCCTGTGTTCTTCTCGATGGCTGTTCTTTGTAAGTAACCCTGAGGAAGGGCATTTTATTAATGTTCTACTAAATCTCTTTAGCTTGTTCCATTCTTCTCTCTTACAGAGTTTTATCTTTCAGTCTCCCAGACAGGACAGGTAGACACAGGTACTGCTGACACATGTACTTTATGTCCCATGAAGAAGAGGAAAGCAAAATGATGTCAGTGATATTATATTTAGGCCAGACGTCCTAGAACCATTTAAACCTATATATCTGCCAGCCACACAGCTTTTATTAGTGCTGATTTTATTCTTTGTTTAGTTATTTTTATTAACTGCTTTACTAGATTTTATAGCATCCCATCCTTTGCGTTTTGGCCATCATTGTAAGTTTTTATATTTTGTTTTCTAACCAAGTATGAATGGCTAGTGATGTGTGACATTTATTTATTTGAATTGCTTGTTTCCGTGTTTGGTTACACATGTAAAGGAAAATGAGTCTGTGGTTAGGGGTTTATTAGATTTCAGAAGTCACATTAGTGATCCATCATGATTTAACAATCTTTGCAGATGCTTTAGGTTGGAGTGCTCTTATAAATCGGTATTCAGCAAGCATCTAGAACGTTACATGACTGACTTAGAGGCAGCTTGTTCATGAAAGTTTGCACGTTGTGCACCCACATGCATTCAGATTACGTTTTCCTTGGAATCGCATGGAGAGGTCCAAGAATCACAGTTTGAGAACATCTTATTTATATAACGTGTGGCTTAGGTGTAGTCTTGAGCCAAGTTGGTCCATAGCAAATTGTAGTAAAATTTTCCGTAGATGTGCGGACAAACCACAGTAGGGTGTAGATTGTACGGCCATTTTTGATATTTATATATCAAAAATATATATATTTGTACACATTACCTGTGTAGCCACAGGGCAGATTCCACCTTCCACTCTGTATATGTATATGCTTTTTTTTTTTTTTTCTTCATTCTTTCTATTAGTGTATAATCAAATGAAGGTGGAAATTGTACTAGTTTTATTGTGATTTCTACTATATCTAATACATAGATGTATTAATTACCACTCTCTTTACCAGTTTTTTTTTTATTAATTAGTGTATAGAAATGTGTGCAGCATCTGCAAACTCCAAATTCCGTTTAGAGTTTTGGCTTCATATGACATAAAGTGAAACCTGTACAATAAATGATTTGAGTAGCAACTTTTATTTTAAATGGGCTTATTTTTAGTGGCCATTTAATATTATCCCCCAATAAACATTTTTGGTTTTTGCTTTGTTTTGGCCTAATGTTCTAACTTTAATCAGAAAGTAATTGCATGTTAAAATAGTCATAAGTGCAGAAATCCTGCTATGGCCATTTCCTTATTCTCCATCTCACACTTTATTCTCACAGAAAGCAGATTAATAAACCTTGACTTGACTCTCCTTTTTAGTCTTTCAAATACATTATTTAAGACTATATGTACAGAAAATGTAAAACCATTCTTTTGTTCCGAGTAGTGTTTATATTTGTCCAGACAAAGCCAAGTAATTCCCTCTCTATGGTGCTATTTTAATTGGCATGAAGGGTTCCTGGTATTTGGTGTATGTTGTCTGTGTCTTTGCATGGCTATTCCATTGAGTTTCATCGTATTCACTGTAAGAATTCACATTTGCCATAATACTAACTATGGCCCATTGTTTTTTTTCCCCATTTTTAAACTTATATTTCAATGATTGGAATATTAGAAGTCTAGCAAACAGTGTGCTAAAATTTACATTCTGCCTCCTGAAAAGTAAAACGTATACTATTAGTTGTAATTAATGTTTTTTTTTATTTATAGAAAATTTGTCCTAAAATAAATTCTAAAATCTAACTACTGTATTTGCTCGATTATAAGACAAGTTTTTTTTTAGAGCAAATGCTCTTTAAAATACCCCTTGTCTTCTAATTGGGGTCGTCTCATAATCAGACCTCAAATAGCAGCGCTGCAGGGAACCTGGATCCTCCTGTCTCCCCCCCCCCCAACTTACCGGGGCTTCTGAGTCCCCGGTGTGTAGCCGGGGCAGCGTGTAGACGTCTACGCGATTCGCGTAGAGAACTTTCGCTGCAGTCGGAAGGAGGTGCGGTTAGCCGCGAGGGTTGCCTCTGTCCATCACACAGACCTTCCCCGGCTGTCAGAGATCAGAGTTCCCCTCAACGGGAACTCTTTTTTTTAGGGGGGGTGTTAAATGGGGGGCATAAGGCATTTCTGTGGGCAGAGTGCTCTGTGATATGCCTTTTAACCCCCTTAATGCCACTCTGCCTCCAGAAATGCCTTTTAACCCTCTATACGCCACTCTGCCTCCTGAAATGCCTTATACCTCCCTATATGCCACTCTGCCCCATAATATGCCTTTTAACCCCCTAAATGCCAGAGTGGCATATAGGGGTATAAGGCATGTAGTTGTAAGGGATATTGCAACAATTTAATGTATCAAACCAAGTATCACCTTTGAAATAAAGACATCACACTCAATCTTGGAATGAACAGGCCGTGTACTTTTATTTAGCTTAACACCTTACATATTAAATAAACTCTTGGCCCAAACCCAGAGTTTACCACCAAATAAATACCATAAATAAATAAATAAATATACCGAGCCATCCGCCCTAGAAGCCAGAAGGCCGACACCATACCACCAGTTCATCCCCAAAAGAAGGGGACAACTTTCACCCCGATAAAAGCACACGACAAATAAACATACAGATAGGGAGGGGGGGTTTGGGAGTTTTTCCAGCAGCAGCTCCATTCTTCTGCCCGCGGCTCTCCTGCACAGCTAACAATACAAGCCCCTTACAGGTAAGTATTAAAGCCAGCAGTTCGCCTTGTGGCAATGGTGAATAGCCCCGTCACACACCTCTATTTATAGCGCGGATTCGCGCCTTTTGCGCTGCGCGAGGTGTCCTCGAGGCAAAGGCGGCAAACAGCTAAGCGGCGCGCGCATCTTTTAGTTATATAACTCAAGCTATTTTTTTTTTTTTTTTTTTAAACCCAGCCACTTGAACTTTTGAACCCTACCTTAAAGTCAATAGCTGACCTTTTCATGAACCCTACCACCTAACCCCACAGTTACCTGTCGCCTAGCACTATTTAGGCGGCAGGGCTCATCAATAATTGACCTTTGCATGAACCCTACCTCCTATCCCCACAACAACATGTCGCCCCGCGCTATTTAGGCGGCAGGGCTCTTCATTTCTGGAGGCAGAGTGGCACATAGGGGGTCAAAAGGCATATCATGGGCCACAGTGGCATATAGAGGGTTAAAAGGCATATCATAGGGCACAGTGGGATTTAGAGGGTTAAAAGGCGTATCATGGGGCACAGTGGCATATAGGGGGTTTAAGGCATTTATGGGGCAGAGTGACAAGCCTGAGGGCAGATGTGCATAACTGGGGGGCAGGTTGGAAAATAAAAGGAATTAAAAACAAAATATTTTTCTGAATCATAGCTTTTATTAAAAAAAATAATTTACATAGTTTACATGAATTAACATTGACTGGTAAAACTTTTTTCCTATAGGGTCGTCTTATACTCAGGCTTTTTCTTTTTTCCTAAGTTAATATGGGGGGGTCGTCTTATAATCGAGCAAATACAGTTAGAAACAACATATTTGTTAGAAACATATTGTGCTAGTAGGTGAGTACAGCCAGCATAAAGGCAACTGCATTGGCTGCTCCACTAGCGCTTTGTGTGTATATTTTTTTTAGCATTTCTAGCATTTAAAATACTAGTAGAGATTAAGTGGCTGCATTGCCCTGGTATCCTTTCTGCTCCTTAATTACCATAACTACACTCCAATAACATATATTATAAACAGATTGCATTGTGTTTGTCACTTTATCAAATCTTCAGCTGGAACAGGCATCACAGGAGAAAAAATGGTTAGTTCAAAATTCAGCGTCATTCAGATTTTTATTGTAGTGTCTAGGGAAATGGAAACCACTCAATTATGTTATGGACATATTCGGCCTTTCATGTAGGTGATGACATCCACCAAAATACTAATGTGGGTTTGTATAACACATTCACCATGTAGGAATGTTCAAATAAACTCTAACAGTGTCTGTGGAGCAAGAGAAACATATGTGTAGTATCATAATATTCCATTTTAAGTTATGCTTATAGCTCTTTTTATTTAGAACCTTTTTTTATTTTTGTGGCGCTGGCAAATGAATTCAATAAAAAATATTTTCTCATTCCCTTGCATTTCTATCCTTGTGATTACACATCTTGAAATTAACCAATTGTTTTGCACAAGCTTTCTCCTCGTTTGGCCTCAGTTGGATATACTTGAGACTTCATTTTGTTTTCTTTCTCTGATCCTTTTCATTTATTAAACCTCATTGAAGTAGAAATATCGCACTCTTTAGATTTAGACTCCTCGTGCCAGCGTCATAACATTGCCACTGTTGGTTCATTTGTGTTACATGAAGAAAAGGCATCACCTTGTCACTGCTCAACAATGGTGGACCGTAGTTTGTCATCCTGAACATTCAGTATCTGGTATACTCTGGATAATATGTGCTTATGGTTAACACACCTATAAAATCATGACTTTTAAATAAAATTGTTTATTTAAATGCTTTTCCTTGTAACTGATGATCGGGAATGACTAAATGTTATCATTTTGCAGAATTTGGATGAAGTAATGGCAGTATTTAAAGCTAAATCAATACCCATTGGAAAGTCCACAGCCTCTGTATGTGTCTGAAAAGTATAGCTTGCCAAAAAAGTGGAATAAGCGTTTCCTGCATTAACCTATGATGGCTCTAATTGGGTGACAGTAAGCGTTAAAGGTCCTTTAAATTATATTGTGTACCTGGTTGAGTCGTCAGGGGAGATTTTCGTTCATCCTGTTAAAACTCTTTTGGGAGAAAAATATACCTTAACCTTGGGTATTCCCAATTTAATCCAAATTTTTCTTAACTTTTAAAATGAACCTTGTGGTATAGGACCTGTAATGAAAAAACAAAATCTTTATTTTGGTCATCCAACTTATGTTTGTGTTTGTAGGCTTTTCTTTGCAGGACACTTACAGGTAAACAGACTCATAACATATGTCATATTTGTTTAGCCTAACATTACTTAATTTTATCTGATATTGTGCAATACATTGCAACCACACGCAAGAATTAAAAGTTAACCCTTTCTCATGATTTACAGTGCCTTTGTAGCATATCCCTGGCCAGGTGTACTAACTTGTTATACACACACAAACCTAATGTTAAATTAAAACCTGAATACATGAACTAAGGGGATTACTCACCTGAGAGACCATCACAAACTAGCGTGAAAGACCAAGAAGGCAATTTGAAAAGAAAACCTTATTTGCGTCCCAGCACCTCACATGAAGCATTGTAATCCTGTAGACATTAAAGTTGGCATTTCATGCTTCTCTGTTTTTGTGAATCGTCTAACCCCTAAGTCATAATAATTCATTTCATGCAAGCTGTAAGGCACCATGTGGCAGCTGTGACTTTTTAGGAAACCGACTGTTCTCTGCCACTCAACAGGCAGATAACAGGATATTAATTTGATCTTTCTTTCTATTCTGTACACAGACTGGTTTAGCAGGAGCTCCAGCGAGGGCAGTGTCTGCCGTAAAGAACATGAATCTTCCAGAGATCCCGCGGAACATTAACATTGGTGACATCAGTATTAAAGTGCCAAACCTGCCTTCATTTAAATAACACTACCCATTCACTGATACTTGAAGAAAAAAAAAAAGGTCCTGATAAGTTTACTTAGTAAATGGAAAAACAAAAATAAAAAATAAAATAATTTTGTAAGTGAAGGCAAAAGTCTGTGCAGATGTAAAATGTTGCGTTTTAAATGTTCATATCCTATTACTCCATGTTAATACCAGGAAATTACTAGCTGAAGTATGATTTTCAAAAATACATTTCTACAGCATCTTTTAACCTTTTGAGTGCTAGAAGGGTAAATGGCCATTGCTTTTCTAGCACTCAAAAGCACTAATCTCTATATTGGCTGGATACGTATCTTCAAAATATGTATTGAATCCTTTTGTTTTTCTCTAAACTCCCATGCTATCTTTTGTATCTGCTTTATTCTATAATTAGCCAGTGACCAAACATTCCATGATGTTGATCTAGAACATATTCTGTACCCGCATAAAAACATTTCAAATTAATTTAAACTTGGTTTATAATTCATTTGTGTTTGAACATACTGTACAACAAAGTTGTTTAACGTCATTTTTTTATGACTGTTTTTTGAGTTCATGGTTTAAATAAAAAAAAAATAGAGATATAGAAGTGTATTTTAGCTGTAATAAATATGCTGAAATTGTGGAGTCTTGCATTAGATGTCATGTAAAATAAATTTTATGAATGTAGCACTTGTTTTAGCTTTACTGCTTTTATTGAGACATGAAATAAGAAACATTTGCACATACATTAATGTTTCGGGAACTTGTTTGAATTCTAAATCCTGACATTTTCTTCCAAAGTAAAGTATGCTTAAATGAAAAGCCATATAAATATGTGAGTGCTTGGAGAAAAATAATGTACTATAACTGGAAAAAATGATAGAAACCTAAATTATGAAAATGAATAAAAAGGACCATTTTTAATGTAAAAAAAAAACAAACATCATAATCCTATAGATCAGGGGTGTCCAAGTTTTTCCTGCAGCGGGCCACTTCATCAGTATATGTTCGGGGGCCGCACTCATTTTTCAATGAGAGAAAAATCGGCTTTTAATAAGACACGTAGATTTAAATAAAGTAAATGACACAAAATCCTTTACAATGCCTCTCGCTGATTTCTGGGCCTAGAAAGTTTTGTCCTCTGACGTGACTACAAATTCAGGAGGGCATTTTATCTCTGGATACGTAAAAATTAAATAGTTCGATTTATTCTAGGCATGCACCAAAATGAAAATTCTGGATCGAAACAGAAAATGACCCCCCATCTTTTTAAAAAAAACACAATAAAAGTAACACCAAAATTGTACAAACAAATGAAATAATATTTATATATATATATATAAATTTGATTAACAGCACACACAAATTCCAGCATGTAGTGGTTGCCTGGGCATGATAGGAGTGTGATTGCTGTTAACAATCATATATAAATTGATATTGTTGTATTTTTTTGTCCAGTGTTGGTGTGTTACTTACTTTTAATAAAAGTGTGGTGTTATCACACCTAAATTGAACAATAAAATACAATTACAATATTAATATATTTATATATATAATTGCTAACAGCAATCACACTCCTATCATGCCCAGGCAACCAGTAAATGCAGGGACCTGAACATGATAGGACTGTGATTGCTTTTAGCTGCTGCTTCCCACGGTGTAGCTTGCGAGCAACTTCTCTTGTGCCGAACAGCGGAAGCAGGAATGGAGCGGAGTCATGTGGTGTGACATAAATTCACGTGAGTCTGCTGAGTTCCGCTTCCGCTGTGCGGTACAAAAGACACTGACTGCTGTGAGAGCAACCCACAGGAAAGCAGCTGGGCCCTTGCGATTCTGCGATCCCGGCTGCCCTGCCTGCGGATCTCACACGGCCGCACCTCAAGGTCCGGCGGGCCGCATTTTGGACGCCCTGCTATAGATCTAGATAAGTGATATGATTATTTGGAGGTAAATGGCAATGCCAGTCCCAGTCTGTGTGCCATTAAGTCAGTTGCAAAGTTCAGTAAAGTCCTAACATATTCATGATATCAGATTAATTGGCCACTGATGATCTTAAACTTCATTTGCAGATACGAGTTTTACTGTCCTCCATCCTTTGCCATGTTAACACACATGCAAATATAGCTTTAGTTTAATTATAACCTGTGAGACTTGTTTCCCTCAAGGTGCAGTTGTTGGGAACAATGGAATGCCAACTGGAAAAAGAAATCCAGAAAAGAAGATGACAGCAACCATATGTGGCTTTAGTCAGCAGGTTGAATTAAATTATTTGGCAGGTTTTTTTATTCGGACCTGTCAATCTGGTGATATGGTTTTTGAATGTTTCAGATATTTCACAGCATTAGCCTTCATTGGTCATTCAGTATTTTCAATATGTATTTTATGCAATATCATGATAAACTAAATGTCGGTGCAGATGCAGTAAAGTATTCCATCAAAACATCACACTGTAAAAAAAATGCAGTTTTATGTACACCTATGGTACTATAAGTCAGAATACCAGGTGATGTTTTTTTTTCTTTTCCAAATCTATACAGACCTTTTAAATCTTCTGTGAATTAATTTACCGCATTAGAAATAATTCTCCATCCTGAAATCACTATGCTTGTTATAAGTGTTGCTGAGAGTATGCCATT
Source organism: Spea bombifrons (assembly GCF_027358695.1). Lineage (NCBI taxonomy): Eukaryota > Metazoa > Chordata > Amphibia > Anura > Pelobatidae > Spea > Spea bombifrons. Next base: position 133,837,810 of record NC_071087.1, on the reverse strand, counting down.
ATGCAGTTTCTTGAGCAAGTACTGAATGCGTTGATGAAAACAATATATTGCTGCAAAAATTTTTAACCACTTAAGGACCATAGCACATGCTAATACATTGTAAGGATCGTGTGCTATGGGATGTATTAGTATGTCGTAAGTCATTTGCCCTGGTTGGGGAAAAGTTTCCAGGGCCTCTTTCTAGACCCTGTTGGGACTGGAATACTGCCTGTTCAAAAATATGTTTTAAATTGTAAAAATAATAATATTTAAATAGTGTGTATACACTAAACATAAAGAGAGAATTGTGATTCAAGAAATATATAGTAAAAATAGCAATATAAGGAATAGCACGCTATTTAACCCCTTCAGTCCCAGAGCAATTTTGCCATTTTTGCGGTTCACCGATTATTCTCTTTTCCTGTGAAGAGGGTACCCATGTAAACTATATATTGTATTTTCAAGGAGAGATAGAGCTTTCTTCTGATACCATAGTTGGATGATTAGCTGAAAATTTAGAAAGAGAAATTTAGTAAAAACTAGCGAAAATTAGAAAAAAAACACCTAATTTTTTTTAATTTTCCCTCTGAATCCTCACAAAATTAGGTAAAGTGATGAAAAATCCCCTCCAAATGTATCAACTCAGGTGTCCTGATTACAGAAATACCTAATTTATATAGATTTTCCATACTTTCCCAGCACCAGGGAACATACTATAAGGTGTACATTTTTTGTAGAATTTTTATGGCTTAACGGGTTTGGGGGTTGTGAAAGGGGGCAGGAGGGTTATACTGGGTAGATGTTATGCTAGGGCAATAGGATGTAAGGTTTTTAAATTTTTTTATGATTATTATCTTTTTTATATATATTTTTTAATTTTTTTGTATTTTATATATATATATATATATATATATTTATAGCTCACATTATTATTTTTTATTATTTATATTATTATTTTAATGATTTTTTTAATTATTTTTTTAAATGAATAACGTTTTTTTTTTTCTCCTTCTCTGTTTCAGGACGGGAGGGGGGTGAGAGACATGGTTTCTCACTCCCCTTCCAGCGATCCCCCTGCACCGATCACACTGTGATCTCTATGCAGGTCCTCACAAACGTGCATAGAGATCGCAGCGTCTGTGCCTCATCGGAGGACAGGATATCCCCTGCAGGGGATATCCTGTCCTCCGATGAACTTCGGGGTTACGTCAGCAGTGACGCAACCCGGAAGGGAATGCCCTATCGCACGATCGGGCAGTTTGAAATGTAACAGCTTTCCGGCTTTCATGCCAGAAGCTGTTACATCAGATCAGACAGCAGAAAGCTGGCGATGCTGGCTTCTGCTGTCAGCGGGGAGTCCAGGCTGTCAAAGGACAGCCTGATCTCCCGTGCAGCGGCAGTGATGTGTCCCTGACGCTGCAAGAAGGGCTGGGCGTACCGGTATGTCAATAGGGGATTCTTGGAATGCGTTTTTTGGACGCACCGGTACGTCCAAAGGGTATTGAAGGGATTAAATTTCAGCAGTAATCATAGTTCCTTTGGGTGGAGTGTATGGCAAGCAACAATGTTGGTCAAATGCTTATATAGGGAGAAATGAAAGAGAAGCTCACTCCAATATTACCGTATTTGCTCGATTATAAGACAAGGTTTTTTCAGAGCAAATGCTCAAATAGGTCTGACTATGAGACTAAGATCCAGACCCCCCGCAGCGCTGCAGGGGACCTGGATCCTCCTGTCTTATGCCCCCCCCAACTTACCGGTGCGTCTGATTCCCCAGTGTGTAGCCGGGGCAGCATGTAGACATCTACACAATCCGCGTGGACAACTTCTGCTGCAGCCGGAAGGAGGTGCGGTTAGCAGCCAGAGTTGTCTGCGTCCATCGCGCAGACCTTCCCTGGCTGTCAGTGAGGACAGTTTGGGGAGGGGGGAGTGTTAAATGGGGGGACATAAGGCATTTCTGGAAAATGCCAGAAATGCCTTTTAACCCTCTAAACGCCACTCTGCCTCCTGAAATGCCTTATACCTCCCTATATGCCACTCTGCCCCATAATATGCCTTTTAACCCCCTAAATGCCAGAGTGGCATATAGGGGTATAAGGCATTTCTGGAGGCAGAGTGGCACATAGGGAGTCAAAAGGCATATCATGGGGCACAGTGGCATTTAGAGGGTTAAAAGGCAAATCATGGGGCACAGTGGCATATAGGGGGTATGAGGCATTTCTGGGGCAGATTGGCAAGCCTGGGGCTTAACTGGGGGGCAGGTTGGAAAATAAAAGCAAAATATTTTTCTCAATCATAGCTTTTATTTTAAAAAAATAATTTACATAGTTTACATGAATTAACATTTACTGGTAAAACTTTTTTTCTATAGGGTCATCTCATATTCAGGCTTTTTTTTGGGGGGGTCATCTTATAATCGAGCAAATACGGTGTATGGGTGTGCTATAGTGTCACCGACATTTTATTACGATATCATAATGCTTAGCTTGTGGTAACACAAATTTATCTGACCATACTTCCCCCTTTTCAATTGGTAGCCCTTGTGCTAAAAATGCTTTAGTCACTAGGGTGGCAAAACCATTGGTCATGACACTGGTCTAAGCATAGTCTGTGCTAGCATAGCTTTTAAATTTATGTTCGCTTTTATGCCTGTTATAAGCCTATATTATGTGTTGCTTTGCACTGTTAATGGCAACTGCTCCCTGAGTGGTTTCACAATTCTTGGATTCTTATGTTCTAGCACTCTATCAGCCACATTTTCAAGCTGTGTCCAGACAACTGATACGTTTGTAAGGTACATCAGAGTCTTGGTTAGCCAAAATTTGTCATAATTTAGAAGATTAGTTTCTTTCTGGCAAGAGCCTTTTGAAGAGAATTTTATTTTACGACTTATAAAGATTAACTCTTACTTTACTTCTCTAAGATAATTACTGATGTATTTTGTCCTTGGCACTGTGTTCACACAGATGAATGTTTCAGCTTTTATAAAGGTGGTCACACTTGCTGAAGATCAATTAGTCAAGGGCATTTGATTAGCAGCACCTGTCTGCTAATTAGCATCCTAATTCCTATCGAAGCAGTAAGGGTGTACTTAGTTTTATACACATGGATTCTCCATTTTGCCTTTATTTTTGTTGAATAAATCATGACAGAGTGTAATATGTCATGCGTTGTTCATGTAAGGTTGTATTTACCTAATTTTTAGACCTGCTAAGGAATTGTTATGTCCTGGTATGTAAAACCATAGAATTAAAAGATGAACTTTCTTTTTCACACGACTGCACATACTCATACTTGCTTAAAAAAACGTGCCCTCACAAATGCAGCTTTAAAGTAGTTCATCCACCCGAAAGGGTTTTTTTGCAAACATTATCAAAAAGTATGAAATGTTTTGCTGTACACAATACAAATATGTGTCCTTGAAGTAAAAGAACAATTTGTTTTAGAGAGAGCATTTCTGACATGATAAAGCCAACTGAAACTATATGACAGTTATTGCCTATCTTGCCAAGTTTTATTACAAAACATGCAGCTGTTGTTGTCAAATTAGACCTAATACACAAAGAACAAGTTTAAATGTTACTTTAACCTGTCCTGTGTTTTACTCTAGTTTTGTTGAGCTTGTGATATGACCCTGCTGGTAGTTCTGGGCACCTAGCTTACCTAATAATAATAATAATAATATAATCCAGTGCTGTAGATGTCTGCTGTCAAATGTAGACTACAAAACTATTGTTTTGTGGCAGTCTATAGGTATAATCTGAGAACAAGGCATACATGCACTGTAATGTTTATAGTTGGGAAGTCCCTTTTAAATGTTTGTAGTGCCCCCTTGTAAATGTATGGAAGGATTCTACAGGATCCCCATAAATATTTCCTCCTTTTCCCCACCCCCAGCTATATGTTATTTGCTATATGTGTTTGGCTCAATATTTACAAGCTGGCAATCAATGGGACTGCTGCATTTACCTAAGATAAATTATATATTTTTAGGTTAACGAATTACATATGAATGTACTTTCTAAGTACTTTTATATAAAATCATTGTTCAAGGGACATCCTGGGACACCAGAATGTCCCTTTAAGTGCTTTCTAGGAGCAGGCTTGCGCTTGGCTACTCTTTTTCATTGCAGTATTACTATTGAGTTAGTTTCTCTACCACAGCTGGTGGGACAGGAAGTAACAAAATATTTAAAGGTATGCATAGAACACAGCTTAGTGTATCTTTTGGAATTTGGGAAGGTGACCATATGTCTGGAAAATCTGTTCCTTGCCTGTCCATGATGCAGACAATGATCAGGGCAAATGATCAAATTATTTGGAATAGGAACCAGCGCCACTAGATAAACACAGAAAGAAGCTGGAACAATCCAGCTTTGCCCCAGGAGTAACAAAGGGACAAACAGACTTTAATCTAGAATTTAAATGAAGCTTCAAATAAACATGTCTAGGGCATGCCATCATGGTTTCTCTCCTAAATTTGTAGTCCCAAAAAACAAGGGAAAGGGCAACCTCTTACATTCAAATACAAAGAGGTAATGACATTAGGTAAGAGCTGGGATAGAATTCACAACACTACTGGCATAGAATGCAATAGATGGAGCATGCAATAGTGTGCAGATCACTCCATCCAAAAGTAAGGTCAGAAGACACACTGAAGCAAAGTTTCAGAGGGATCCACTAAACAAAGTAGATCACATAAAGGCAGTTCGCCTCAGAAGGTACATTTTCAAAATAGTGAAGAACTGAGCCAACACAATATCGAAGGCCCACCTCTAACAATGAACAAGGATTTGATGGCATTCTTCAAAACAGGCTGAAAGAATTCCAAAATGTTCTGAATGGAATTGGTGGTGGCATTTATTAAAGACTTCCCACCCCAATGAGATAAGTGATTATTAGTTTTAAGCAAAGTCCAGATGAAGTGTGAAGCTTCCAAGCTGCTAAATGTAGATCTTTGGGAAAGGATGGAAAACTGGGCATTGTGATAGAACTAAACATTAAGAAACCTTCAATGGTGCTTCCATCACTATTCCAGGAAGCATCATAAACAAAGGCCTCGCACCCAATGTAGTCCTCTGGAACCGCAATCAATCCTTTCCATGCTGGAAGTCTTGTGCAAAAAATTAAAATAAAAACTAAAAAAATTGTAAAATAAGTAATCCAGCAGCAGCTTCAATTGGCGTGAACATTGGTTCCCGGTGCAGGGGACTGTCTCACACCCTAGGCAGTCCTCCCAGTGATGGAAGTCTTGCTCAATCATGCAATACATCCATTATGAATGAATGGATATCTTGCGTTCTCAATCAACAGAAGGATCCATTCATGAGTAATGAGAGCTGCTGATCGGTCAAGACAAATCAGAAACCTTAGTAAAATGAAAAAGTATAAAAATAGAAAATAATATAAAATCAGGAACCCCCATTAACCCTACAAGTGCTGAAAGTCTTGCACAATTCCTATATAAATGAATGAATGCATCTCATTCCCAATTAATGCAATACACTATTCATGTAAAATGAGGAACCATCAGGAAAAAAGTAATAAATAAATAAAAAATATATACATTTTTATTTAATCTTTTATTTTCTGTGCCTAACTTGCACTATTCAGTGTGCTGTTGCGCAGTGAAACTGAGTGTGTCATGTTGCGTGCCCTGTAGATTTTTTTAAAAATATACAAAAATCTATCCATGTGTGTATTTCTGTAATCTGGAAATGCACCTGAATACATTTTGGTGAGGTTTTCTGCAGTTACATGTAATCCGTGCAAACAATCCTAAAAACACTTGGATAGTTTGGCAAAAAAGAAACAAAAATTAACATTACAGCTCCCTTTACCAGGGATTGATGACCAACTTTTTGCATGATAAGTGTCCAGATGCTCCTAGTGAAATACCCTGGGTGTATTTTGAGACGATGGGCTGCTAAACATTCCCAAATGCAACATAGGCCTCACAAAATAACATTTAAACATTTCCAGTTTGGAACAGGCATGCAGAAAAGCATAAAAAAAGTTTTTTTCTCACAATTCAAGACACTTACTTTAATATATGTTGTTGTGTTTTGGTTAACTGAACTGTTTTGGGGAACATTTTCATAGAAAAAATAAAGAATTGTTTTTTTTAATGTCCTTGAAAAAAATAATATATAATTTGTGTCGGTGCACGAATAATTAAAAAGGAGACTCATAGTGTAAAAATGCTGAAAAAGTCTCGGGTTTTGGGCACAAAACACCCTCAGTAATCGGCATTCAACCACACAGATGAAATCTATCCAAATCGGGGTCTATTGTAACCAGAGCCAGCCTTAAGTGTTCTGGCGCCCTGTGCGGACTACTCCTCTGGTGCCCCCCATCCCCAAAAAAAAGAAAGGAAAAAAATCTCTCCCCTCTGCCCCTTCTCACTGCCTTCCCCCCTCTGCCCCTTCTCATTGCCTTCCCCCCTCTGCCCCTTCCCACTGCCTTCCCCCCTCTGCCCCTTCTCACTGCCTTCCCCCCTCTGCCCCTTCTCACTGCCTCCCCCTGCCCCTTATCACTATCTACCCCCATGCCCCTTATCACTATCTACCCCCCCCCGTGCCCCTTATCACTATATCTACCTCCTATCCTTACTTACCTTGTTGCCGGAGTCCTGCGGTGGGAGTGGGAGGCGTCCGTCTTCCCGCTCTGCCGCGGTGCACGCTTCACAGCTGAGCGCCGGAATAATTCTGGCGCTCAGCACGAAACGCCGGCACCGTGACAGAGTCACGGAGAGTGTGGGGTGCCGAGCGGTTGCTGAAAACTTCACGAGCAACCGCTCTGCGCCCCTGCCCGGGACTTAAATGAAAACACCGTTTTTTTTTGTTTAACTTTATTTAACATCCTCCATGTTAAATAAAGTTAAAAAACTTTATTTAACATGGAGGATGTTAAATAAAGTTACAAAAAAAACCAAACGATGTTATAATTTAAGTCCCGGACGGCGCCCCTGTTGCCATGACGCCCTGTGCGGCCGCACAGGTCGCACACCCCTAAGGCCGGACCTGATTGTAACCAATTTATGAAGGGGCATTTTTAGTTAATCGACACTTAATCTGCATTATATTTTGTACTGCAGATGTATTGGCTGCCATTGCTGTTACTTTGTTCTAAAGGTTTGTGATTCTCATGGAGTACAGAAGGCATTAATTGATTTATGGCAAAACTAAGAGGTCACATAAATCCTTGCCACATTGGAGCTTCTTTCTAGCATTATGGGGCATCACTGCCATTCTTAGATGGATGGTGTTATGATATTATGTCACATTCAGTCAATGTAATGGCCTAGACCCCTATGTAGAGGAACATTGACCATATAGGTACTGTTTGTACTGCAATTCCTGTTGAAGTGGTGTTATGATCCTACACTAAGATGGCCAGGAGTGCTAACGCATTTAGATAGCTGTGTAGTCCAACATTTTGGTTGGCCAAAGCAGGCTATTTTAGTTTACAAGGATGGTTAGGGGTGAGATTTTATAGATAATACAAACTCACCCATGTTTGCTGCCTACATGTGGTCTTATGAAGTAATGCACCTGGATATGATGTCATGTCCTGGCACTCCTGTTCATTAGATCACATGGTGGTCATGTGGGATCTTTTATTGAGGTCTGTGCTGGGAAGATCAAACGATTTGACTTCCAGGCTGTAAATATTATTTAAAGCTGGGCTTTGCTATCTTTAGTTAAATGCTTTAACTACATGCACAGTGCATATTTTATTATTTGCTCATTTTATTCATCTGTTTTAAACTGAAATATTTATTTTTTCTGAAGACATTAAAACTTGCAGTACACATTTCTTTTGCTATTTAGGAATTAAGGTAGGAGCCAGTTGTTTGTATGCATAGTAATAAATCCTACTTATACTCATTTTGAGTTATTTGTTTTAATTTAACATCATTTTTATTATTTCCTCTGGGCTTTCGGGAACAGTACATAGATAAAACAACATCTATTTTATTGGATGAACATGGAAACCAAGTAGAAGATAAATTATAAGGCTTTAAAATGAAAACATTTCTAAAACAACTCATTCCGGGTTATATATTCACAAAGCAAAGCAATATTTAAGTCCCTTAACGGGGAATGAGAACAAACAACAGGCTTTTTATAAAGGCAAATGTTGTGACTCTATGACCCCAGTACAAAAAATAGCTGGGCAACGTGGCCCAGAGTTCTTGTGTGATAAAGTGATATAAAAAGGGGCACACATTTGCACTTTTTATATATAGTATACAACACCATTCTTAAATTAAAGATGACATCACTTTTACATTTTGGTTCAGCATGTGCAAACTGGCTTTTTCAGGTGGTAATAATTTTTAATACACTTTACACTTTTATTCATACACTGTGTTATTTAAAGATCTGATGAACAAAAAAAATGCTGGAATATGCCTCTCATTGCTGCTTATTTGAAGAGCAATCACCAAAATTTACAGTTGAAGATGTTTTTTTTTTCTTTTAAAAAGTGGCAAAAAAGCTCTGGAACACTGCATTTCAGCAAACTGTGATTTATTTACAGGTGCACAAAAAATATTAAAAACAAAATCATAAAAATAAAGTCTATCACCTATATAAAGGAGCCCTCTCTAGCTATACTGTGCTGAACAAGGCTGACCAGCCCCAACACTCGCTAATATCAGCCTTCCAGCCAGACCTAGCTAAGCTAGGCTCTGAAAAAACTCCCCCAGACAGCACACATGGGTCCAGGCAGTTAATGCCACACTTGGGTCATAGATTGTCTTTTCATGACCCCTCCTTGGCCTATGAGCACATGGGAACCTCTTCCCTCAACATTCACCCTGATTCTGTGGTTTCAGAGAGTTTAAATGTCCATTCCAACTGCAGGTTTCCTAAGAATTCTGATCTGGATCCTGCAGAATTCAGCCTCATGCTCTGCTCTTTAAATTCTCCACCCCAGGGAAACATACACAAGATTTGCACTCCATCTGTGTACACAATATGCACAGAACATCTCCCTGGGGGTCTACACTATGTGGACAAAAGTATTGGGACGCCTGACTATTACACCAACTGGGACTTTTATGACAATGCATTGTAAATACATAGACATTAATATGTAGTTGGTCCCCCCTTTGCCGCTATAACAGCTTCCACTGTTCTGGGAAGGCTTTCCACAAGAGTTTGGAGTGTTTCTGTAAGACTTTTTGCCCATTAATCCAGTAGAGTATTTGTAAGGTCAGGCACTGGATGAGAAGGTTTGGCTCCAGTTAATCCCAAAGGTGTTCGATGGGGTTGAGGTCAGGGCTCTGTGCGGGCCAGTCAAGTTCTTCCATTACAAACTCATGCAACCATGTGTTTATGAACCTTCGCTGCAAAGGGGGAATACAATGTCATCAAAGTCCATATGGTATGTGTGTGTGTGTATATATATATATATATATATATATATATATATATATATATATATATTGTAGAGCTGAATTAGAAAAAACTAGTACTGATCCATGGAAAAGTCTGCTAACCATTGGAATTCTATTCTGATGTGTAATTACGCTAGCTGTGTTTATCTTATAAATGATGGTATTCCCAAAGACGCATGTTTGGTTCCGTTCCATATAATGAGCAGCTGTTCAGTATATTTATGCCAATTTTGTCATTTTGTTATCTGAGTTAGTGCCTCCTTGCAGATGGCACAGGGTAGTACTCCTCAGGTATCTTTAAAAATACTCTATGGAGCCAAAATAAATAAAGCAATTCATTTCTCAAGATGTAATGCTTTAATAACCTGATAATGCATGAAACTAAGACATACTTAAAAACAAAGAAGAATAAATTATCAGAGCTCTTATCCAAAGCTACAAATACATACTTTTCAGCTTTTAGTACTGTGTTTTAATAAAAGCACACACGCTCGGCTCCCACGCCAACTTCAGTTTGTTAGCAATTAGACTTGAGCATTCGGATGCATACAAGTTTGAATTTTAATTAAATTTGGTGATTTTGTTAATTTATGCAAAAGTCTGAAAATGAGGAGGGGGCCAACTAAATAAATGATTTTAGTTTTTTTTTTCTGTTCTGCGCTTCTTCACTGGAGGAATGAAAAAGCGCAGAACAGAAAGAAAGGAGAAGCAAAGAACAAGGAGCAAAGCTTTGGAGGCATGAAGAAGGATGAGAGACATTGAGTGAGAGTGTGAGGGAGAGTGAGGGAGAATGAGCAACAATGAATTTTGTTTCTGAATAAAAAAGCCCTCCAAATTTTGTCAGATTCAAAAAGGCCAGGAAACTTAATTTGTTGTCTGAAAACAAATCGACCATAAGTGAAACAAAACAATGGTCTTTTTTGGTCCATGTGTGAAAAAAATGCATATATTTCCCTTGCCACAAGAAATATATAATTTCTATAATGCTTCAGATGAATACTTTTATTTCCATGATACTTAATAAGTATTTAATAAAACTAAGACACTGAAAAACCAACTCACACCCCCTGTAGAGTTCAGCAACAAAAGAAACAAAACACATTTTCTAACAGTGCCGCTGTCTGTAGCTGGGTCGTATCAGTGGAAAGGTTAATTCAGGTTAGTGCGTTTTAGGGAAAAAAATGAACACACATCTCTGAACGGTGTGGGATAAAATGCACTTTACTTCATTCTATTCATATTTCTTTTATTTACAAAAAGTAGTAAAAATAAATATATTTGGTTCTTCAAGTTTGCATTTTTTTGTTTTTGGATAAATATGGGCCTGTAAGCAGTCAACACTGGAGTGCGTGAGTGAACACACTTAAAAGGGATACAGAAGAAGCAGAAGAGAAACATAATTCTGCCTCCACGTTAGTCAGCCTTGCTAGCTCTGTTTTAGATAGGGGTCCCTTAGTATAGGCTTCCAATTGTTCTACGGTTTGTGGTGGGCTTGGAATATGGAAACAGATTTGCCAAGAGCTACACTGAAGCTACAATACTTCTCTTCTCACCAACGCCTACGCTGGAGACGTGATCCTTAGATTTCAGCTCTTCATTAAATCAAAGGTTAGGTTAATTTGGCCATTAAATTCCACAGAACTAAAAGCAACAAACAGTTCTAAAAATCAAAAGGTTCCAGTGATTCTGGTACATTTTTTAAAAATGGTTTTATCACCCTAGCAACCGAATCAAATGCTGCAGTCATATTCCGTTGGTTGCTAAAGACTATCTGACGACTTCACACCAAAATTGTGCATAGCTTATAAGAGTGTAGCTTGTAAGAGTTCCAGGGGGGTCCAACAAGACCACCATGTGCATGCACTAAAGGGGCTACCATTCCTCGTTGCATTTTCTGCCATTGATTGGCTGCTTCAAACAGGCAGTGTGAAGCCGCAGGTTCTCCTAAAGGTACATGCTTTGTTTTTTCTTTGTTTCAGATAAATAATGCATATTAAAGTACATAAAAAGTACTTTCTTCGGTGGTAGTGTTGCATAGGGCACTGGAGTGTCCCTTTAATTACTCCTGTTATCCTGTAAGATATTACTAGCTCATAATTTAAGTGTTCCAGCTATGAATTGCAGGACTAGTTGTCTTTGGTAAATATGCCTTACACTTACAGTGACAAAGACATGGTAAGTCTATAATTTCATTTATTTGGTTTATTTGGACAGTGAGAGACAGAATTACAAGAAAAAATCCAGAATAATGCATTTTAAATAAGTTATAAATTGATTTGCATTTTACTCAGTGAAATAAGTATTTGATCCAATATCAATCAGCAAGATGTCTGACTCCCAGGTGTCTTTTATACAGGTAACGAGCTGAGATTAGTATCACTCTCTTAAAGGTTTCAGAGAACTGGGTGAAAGTGTTATGGTCAGATAGGACCAAAATCAAGCTATTTGGCATCAACTCAACTCACCGTGTTTGGATGAGGAGGAATGCTGCCTATGACCCCAAGAACACCATCCCCACCGTCAAACATGGAGGTGGAAACATTATGCTTTGGGGGTGTTTTTCTGCTAAGCAGACAGGTGAGCTTCACCGCATTAAAGGGACGATGGATGGGGCCATGTACCAGCAAATCTTGGGTGAGAACCTCCTTTCCTCAGCCAGGATATTAAAAATGGGTTGTGGATGGGTATTCCAGCATGACAATGACCCAAAACATACGGCCAAGCAACAAAGAAGTGGCTTAAGAAGAATTACATTAAGGTCCTGTCGTGGCCTAGCCAGTCTCCAGACCTTAATTCCTTAGAAAATCTGTGGAGGGAGCTGAAGGTTCGAGTTGCCAAACGTCAGCCTTGAAACCTTAATGACTTGGAAAGGATCTGCAAAGAGGAGTGGGACAAAATCCCTCCTGAGATGTGCCACCAAGTACTAAGTCATGTTTTGCAAAAGGGTCAAATACTTTATTCAAATCATTTTTTAAATTATTTGAAAATTAGTCTGGATTTTGTTGTTGTTATTCTGTCTCTCATTGTTCAAATAAATCTACCATTAAAATTATAGAATGATCATGTCTTTGTCAGTGGGAAAACTTACAGAATCAGCAGGGGATCAAATAATTTTTTCCTTCACTGTACATGTCACAACTTAATTGTAAATTATGTGTAATTATTGGCCTGCTTTTATGGCTGTTAAAACATGCAGTGTGATGCCAGATGTGTTTCTTACCAATCTAACTATCACAGTAATATTTGCTCTTTTCCAATGGGATATCACAATTAACACATTTTCCTGGACTGGTTTATGTACCCAGTTGCCATATAGTATTCACTTGCAGGTGTTATCAGCTTAATTATCCTCCCGTCTGCAGCTTCATTTTAGCTTGTATTTCTCTCAGTGTCTTGAATATATATATATGAGAAAGCAAGAAGAGCTCCTTAAAGCTTGTCATTCCAAAATTCTGTTAGTCCAATAAAAAAGGTATTATCACAAGATACTTATTCCATCTGTTATTTGATATTGACACCACTGGACTAATACGGCTACGTCTACTATATATATATATATATATATATATATATATATATATATATATATATATATATATATATATATATATATAAAAATAAATATAAAGTGTATTTGTATGGCTATTTAAGCAAATTGTTCCTGTGATAGCTTATTTGCAGAGAAAGTACTACTTTTTCCCTGTTTTTAATAATGTGTACATTTTTGTCTGTGGTGCAAGAGCAGCAGCTTCCCTTGGCACAGAATGGTGAGAGGCGCACTTGAGTTGCCCAAGGACAATGCCTCTTGTGACATCAACGTGGGGCACAACCTTTGCCTTTACACCAATTGTCAAGATCCGTAGTTACGGTAACTAGAAGCCTCAGGGCCCCTGTTAAGGGCCCCCACCCCCAACCCAATCTACCCCCTTCTCACACCATCTACCCCCTTCTCATACTATCTATCCCCTCTCCCTACCCTCCATTCTCACTATCTACCCTCTCCCTACCACCCCATTCTCACTATCTACCCTCTTCCTACCCTCTTCTCACTATCTACCCTCTCCCTACCCCCTTCTCACTATCTACCCTCTCCCTAACCCCTTTGTAGGTCACTTACCGTGCAGTCCTGTGGTGGGGGCGCGAGGCCTCTGTCTCACTGCTCTGCTGCGGTGCGCGCAGCTTTCCTGCTGAGTGCCTCACGCTCCCAGCACTGCAGTCGGGGCAGCGTTGAGGCAGGTGGCGGCGGTAGGAAGCAGAGGAGACAGAAGGGTGCCGAGCGGTTGCAGAAAACAACCGTTCGGCACCCCTTGGGCCCCCCTGACTGGCAGGACTCCAGGGCCCGGTCGTAGCCGCCACCCCGGTAGTTCCGCCACTGGGCTCTGCCATAGATCTACCATATTACATATATTACTTCTTCATCAAATACTCTATTAATACAAAACAGAGACTGATATTCTGAAGTAGTAACTGATTACAATGATACAGTGGGGTGGGGAAGCCTTTTAAATCTTTTGTAGGAATGAAGTATGAGAAAAGAAGAGAGATCAAAACTGCTGTAATATGCAATACATCCTGTATATATATATCAAAATACATATGGCTATATTTCTATACAATAGCCCATCTCCATATTCTTGCTCTCTTCAACACAGGAAAATGGACAAGCAAAATACTTAATCTTCATGTTTTACAATGCTTGACTTTTTTATTCATGGAATGCCCAAGTTAATAAATTATATTATAAAACCATGTACTAGTTTAATGGGATGAGGAAACCAAATATTTCCTGTAAGTTGCACAAATGTCAATGAGAAAACGTGACACAAAGAACCCAGTCGTTGCAGCTGGGGGAAAAAAAGATGAATATGAAACAGCAAGAAAATGCTTCCTAGAAAAATATGCTTTCAAGCTATCCCAAAGTAAGCATAGAAAAAATAATAAACAGGGCTAAAAATGACACAGGGATTCTAGAGACCTTTGTCCAAAATGTTTAGTTGTTTTAACCTTATCACAAAGAAAGGTGTACACTCTTAATTGTTACTATATTGAAGACAATAAATATTTTTATTTTTCAAAAAGTATCTGTTGTTGAAATAATTTATTTTTGTATGTATTATTGGCAGCACATAATTGTACTATAATTTTCCCTAACTAGTATCATATGCCATGGACTGGACATGGTCCTCAAGGGTTTTGCCCCTAGCCTGAGTTTCTGTTTGTTATAGGGAGTCATTATAACCAGGCCTGGAATGGCCTTCTGACACACTGAGCAAATGTCCGGCGTGTCACTGGTCATCAGTACCCCATACGTATCTAATCTGTCACTCCAGGCATCATCAGACGACTGCCATTATTAAAGAGCCAGGGTTGCCCCATCCTCCCCAGTCTGGATCTGATTATAATATATTTATATTATATGTATGTAAGGTATATGGTTATATGTAACCAAAGAAAAGTCATAAATGAAGAGAGGAGAGCCTAAAGAACTCTTTAAGAATTTAATTGTATTTGCAAACAACATTTACTTGGAGAATATTGGTTTACTACTTTTTTTTAACACCTGGGCTGAATCTCTGAAAAATTAATTAAAAGCTTAGTCTAATGAGCAATTTTAATGCTGCACCTGCTTAATGATTGTTTTCTAATTGTCTTGATTACGGTGGATATAAAACTTGTAATTCCAAACATATTCTGACTGAAGTAAATTTCCCAGATACTGGCAGACAAATGGCAGTGCTAAAAAGAATTGATCTTTAACATGTACAACAGAATGCTATATAGTGAAATATGAGTACACAATTTATGCTGGATTTGCTCAGTTTAGAGATCAACAAGATGACTATTGCAGCTTGGTAAGTAAATTGTCAATGGTTTCTATCTAACAATCTAAGATATCAGCGCTACAGAGTTTGATGGTGCTATATAAAACAATAAATAAATAATAATCAGATAGCTGGCTAATTATGTGACACATGCTAAAGGGTGAAGCATTCTGGGAAGTTAAACACAACAAGCCAGCACTGAAAACAAAAAATATGTCCACAGACAACTCTAAAAACAAATATAAAAATATTAATATGAAATGTAATACTTGCAAGGAGAGTCTAATGTTCCCTGTTTTTATATATATGGAACTGCAGATCTTAAAAAGAAGGGCAGCTTAAGATATTCAGAGAAAACAACCGCCAAATATGTCCTGCCCTAACAACGTGCATCGGTATTATCTCCTGCCCCAACATCAAACATCGACATTCTGACAAGCACCATCTCCCTTGTGTGCTTTCTCTTCTATCTGTTAAATAACTTGGTCTGTGCACTCAGTTCAGGATGGTTTTGGATGATTTTCCAAAAGTAACCAATAATTGTATCATTGGATCACTTCCACATGTTTCCAAAGATACAAATCTTTTTTTGGGGGGTTATAATACCAAACTGGATAGATGGGTACAGTGAAGGAAAGAATATTTGATAAATCATTTTTTCCTTCACTGTATAATCATTGGGTGTCTGGTCCTAGAATGATAGTATAGATTTTAGCTCTGTTCTGTTTTCAATCCTTTGTGGTACTTATTTGGCAATCGAGGTCTGAGAATAGTTCATAACAGCTCAGAGTGCCCCAGATTTAAGAAATCCAAAGCATTTTCAAACACACAGTCAGTAAATCATAGCGCTGCTTACACCACAAGATGGCAAGACATAATAACCATTCATTCTTTTGTTCCAAAACATAAACTGTGGAATGGTTAAATGGCGTGTTTTGCCACTTACTATTTACGGTATTTATCTTGAAAAACTACTCAGTTATAGTAGGAATAGTAAAAAGAAATAACGCATGACCGTATATAGACTACATTACTACGTAATGCCTCCTTTTGGTGTTTTACATGTAAAATTTAAAATAGAGGTTGCTGAGTGGCTTGTATATCTTAGACCTGCTATAGGATATGCATTGTTTCATTACAGTATTGATTACAGCTACTATATGGATTATTGTTAAAAATGGAAGCAAGCCCAAGCACTAAACTAAACTCAAAAAGTCCTTGTTGAATGTGTGTTATTATTACCAAGAATGCTTGGGACATTAAAATATTTTCATTTTATTCATTTACACTTGTGTGATTGTATATGTTTGCATTATAATTACACTTGATTATTTGAAAATTGCTTACAATATCATATAACAGCCTATTATACAGTATATGTCTTTAAACGTTTATTATAGGTAAACAGAAAGAGAGGAAGAGTGAAGTCATGAGTCATACATATTTCATTTGGGTATTAATTGTAATCAATGGAATATATATATCTACATACCGTATATATATATATATATATATATATATATATATATGTTATAACACTTTATACAAGTAATAACACTAATAATTTCTATTATTCTATGTGCATATATAATATGCCTGCTTGTGCGGTGTGACTTATCAAATATAATAAATAACTTAAACTTTTTTTATTTTATTAAAGTATGTTTCTGTAGCTGCTGAGACACCAAGATGAGCATGAGCCATATTCTTTCAGTATTTGATTGTTTGTGAGGTTGTTATGGAGATATTCGTATGCATGGAAAACTATAGATGGTTTTAAACAAATATTATTATTGATCTGTCATGAAAATATATAGACTACAGTTTTGTGTATAAATACATCATGTTCTCTTTGAAATTATGTTAATTTATGTTTTAAAAAAGGAGGCTAAATCTACAGAGCTATGTACATAAACTCTTTGGTTACATAGCAATCATTTGCCAAACTCTACACAATGCAGCATTACAGCATCATTTCCCAGGACACGTATATATTTCACTCACCAGGATGTGTAAAGATCTTCCTGAAATATTCTGGATGTATAAACCCAGAGAAAGAAATCAATTAATGGTGAACGGATTATGACGTGTCAGAAGTAGAACCCGCAGGCTTGGCGTGTTGTGCATGAGCTGAAGGAGGCTCTTCCGCTTGTTATGGAGATAGAGAGGAAATTTGGCTTGGCTCTGTTTTGTGTTTCTTCCCTCCTAGCGAGCCTGACCAAACCAGATACCCTTACTGGGTTGAAGCTTCTGCTGTCTCTAAAGATATGTGTCACAAAATACCATTAAATAACTGATTAAATTATGTGAGCATATAAATCCCACTTACTGCAGGGTAGCATTTTCCATGTCAACATGAGAAGATCCAATGCGGCAACTATTCTTTTCTTCTTTAAGACATAGTAGAATATAAGCCTATTATATGTTACCTTAATAAAACTCATCAGAGCTCTGGTGTATCCTCAAGAAACATCTATGCCATCATTAATATAATATGTTACATCCAACAGAATGGCCAGTTCAAATAGATACCCAATGTCTCTGGTTGTGTAGACACAGAAAACCAAGACTACTAAAATCAAGACTACTGTCAGTAGTTATTAGCACACATAAGGCAACAATATTAATTAATATGGAATATATATTAAAAAAAAGTAGTTCCTAAAAGCAATAAATCTCTGGCAGAAGAATAACATTGAAACGCTTGCAGTGTGTTTAATGATGAGACCAATAAACAGAACGGTCTGTTCACTCTAAATATTTTATTTTTAAAGGTAAACTCTCTGAAAGCAATCGGATGAATGGTTACCTTCCACTTAAATAAGAACTAGGGTTAGCTAATGTGAAAAGCTAATATGCACCTAATAAAACAGAAGTGATCCAGTTGAAATCTACAACCTCAACTCAAAATAGGCCTGTATCACATGTATTGGATACACATGTTGCTTTAAACTAAGAACTTTAATCTATGAATAGCTTAACTTATACTTAAATAAAATGTATATATTGGAAAAGTGTAGCTACAACAAAAAATACAAGTATTAGACGATTGGGGACCCTGTTTCCACTGTGAACAATATACAATAATTAGGAGCACAAAACTTGTGTTCCCACTGGAATGTAAATATAAATATAACAAATATTAACAAAAACAAGTTTAATTAAGACATTTTTCCTGCTAACCACATTTTCCTGTTTTAGTTCCATGCAGTTCGTGCCTCCAGATATTACTGAGGAGACTGTGGGATGCAGAAGAGCTTTGATAAAAAAAAAGTTTGTTAGGCAGAGTTTTCTGGAAATAATTCCCAGGGAGTTACTGCCATCTCAATGATTTTTCCAGTACACACACACCTTTCACATGTTGGCATCTAACAATCACACTCACTGGCCATCACTGTGTAAATGTGGACTCACACATTAATAGGCAGGTGGGAGTGGCTACTGTTTCATAGCCTCTAGCCAAATGTATAAAATATATGACTGATAATAGGGCAGCAAATATCTGTGTAGATCCCACCAGTAGAGTTTCATTTCTTTTAGCTTGTCTAAATGAATTTTATAAAGAATTAAATTTGTTTTTTGTTTCAGTGCTCCAGATTGGCAATGAGGCAAAAGCCTGCACCCCTAAAGCTTTCCACTATCTTACTTACTGTCAGGATTCGGCCCTGGCCCTGCAAACTGCCAGGTGTGGCTGCCCCTTTAAAAGGTCTGCCTGGAGTTGAACTCCTCTCCACAGCTGACTGTTTTGTTGTGTGTCTGTATTTTATGTAACTTTGCCCTCTTTCCCTTATTCATCTGAGGATCTCGGTTCCTCTCTCCTCTCCCCATGTCCCATTTGAGATATCCTATCCTTGTTTAAAGGAGAAGTGTCTGAGGATCTCGGCCCCCACTCCATCCCCTGTGTTCCTTGCCTTGTTCCCTGTCATTTGTGGCGTCCTGTACCATGTATGTCTTGTCTGGTTATGTTTAGAATCCGTGTTCTGTGTATTTATGTTCAGCTGTGTTGGTTTTGCTATATCCATGCCTCCCTCACCTGAAGCCCATGTCATTACCGCTCCTGACCTAACCAACAGGCTTTATATCCCTGCCTCTCAGTAACAGAGGTGTGAGTTCATTTAGTTACTTTGGAGCTATAGTTTATGCCTGACTCTGGATCTGTCTCTTGGATTTACCATTTTGCCTGCCTGATTCCTTTTTGACCTGGACTGCCTATTGTATTTACATCTTTTGCTTGCTACCCGTCCAAAACCCTTTTGAGTATTCTAGCCTTGTACTCCCCAGCAGTCTGTATACTTGATATGCCTCCTACTCTACTACCTATGGTGAGATGCATCTGCTTTGTTTAATATACATATATTCAAGCATTCAGCTTTTGTCTAATTTGTGAAGTGTGTGTCTATCGCTGCGTTCTTACACTCCTGCGCCCTGGACTCCAACAACCAGTAAGGGCTGAGATATGCTGAGTCTGACACTTACTATTTAATATCCTAGGAAATCCACAGAAGTATGTGTAGGAAACTAACTGTGTATTTTATTATTGTATATAAAGTACAAGGAAAACTGCACTGGTGATCCTGTGTCGGCTAGGTGGTTGCATGTGGAAGGGGCAATTCTGCACAAAACGGTAAATACTTTTTCAACCCCCAAAAAAACTAAGCCAGTGGAGAACTCCAATCATCTGTGTAAAATATACACTTACAAAATACAGTATATGAATACACACATTTAAACACTTAAAGCTATAGGGTTTTCTACAGACATCTCCTCCAGGTACATTAATGGTTACACGTATGTGATGCAGTCCTCATTTACAACATGATATGTTCTGCACTTTGCTGCACATACAAATCCTAATCACAGAGACGGTCAGTAGTGAAGGAACTCCTTTTTGTATTCCAGGACTGACTTGGTATTTGTCAAGATAAAGCAGCTTGCAACTTTTCTCTCATAGCCATCATTGGTCAAGGGACCGGTCAGAAGCTGAGTAGTTCTAACAAAACGACTAGAAGATTCTAACAAGAAGTGAAATACAGCGCAAGCAAAACAGCAAGAAAAGCTCCAAACCAAATACTCAAGGGGGTCTCCCTTGAACACAACCAAAAACAATAAAATGAAAAAAGAAACTTAGAGTAGGTGAGCTGTGGATAATAAATCACTAAATCAATATAAATCAATATATTAAAAACGTGTTGTTCACACCCAGTGATTTCAAAAATTAATATAAAAAATAGATACATATTCTTATATCCGAATGTGGAAGGATCTTCTGTCCGAATATTTAGAACTCGTAACATGAAACATAAAAAAACAAATAATACATTGCGCAACCTCTAATTACAAGATGAATAAGATCGAAAATTTGTGCAGTATCAAACTCACACTTTACAACAGCACTAATAAAGCGCTATATGCGTGGATCATAAAGAGTAAATAAGATCAGTCAAGGTCCCGCAGAATAAGCTTCTATATGTAGGTTTAATTCCAGCATCAAAGACTAGAAGATTCCATTTAGAAGCCAATCAGTGCCACAGAGAAGCATGACATGTGTTAAAGAAGATGCGAAGCCATAGTGAAAAGTCGATGTAGATTTTAACTTAACATGACAGGCCAAGATAATGCAGCTATACGAAGATGGATATTAATGTGTCTGTTTTACTTGTGAATTATTGTAGAACAGGTTATATAAACCACACATTTTCTTTTTACTTCTATTTGATTTATTAGATCTCCAAATCACTTGATCACTATAGATCACTAACCGCAACCTCATGTCATGTTCTTTCCTTCTGTCTGATTTTTTTGCACACTTCCTCAATGCATTTCTGCAAGGTTCTACCTTTTTTACCATATACATACAGTTACAAACAGATCTAATTCTCGCCAGGATCATTTAAAAAAGGCAATCTGTTTTTGGTTAAAATTCCAAGATCATGAAAACCCACAGGCAGATATACTGTACCAATATTGTATTCTTTTGCTTCTGGCACATGGGCCTAGAAAACAGAAAAAGGTCAGGTATGATACTCATTTCCTGTCTACATTACCACACGTCGACAACAAAGATCATGAATTCTCTGTTACAGCCTTTGTGCCAAAGTAAATTATCCAAACTTCTCCAGATTTTAAAACAATATTAGTACTTCAGATCATTTTGTAAATTAAGTATCTGAGTACACTCCTAAAAGATTTCCCCATTATTACTGAAACACAAGTACAATGCATGTAACAGATTAATAAAACATACACAATCTGTTGATGTTAGAGAATCAACTTGTCATTCTTTTTATGAATCTCTCTCCAGATTCAAGAATGCACACAACGGTCACCCTTGAAATTTTTGTTGCAGGCAGGATTCTGTTCAGATTGGGGAAGGCCTTTTCTATCCCAGAATGACTGTGCCTCAGTGGCCAAATCAAGGTCCATAAAGACATGGTTGGATGAGTTTGATATGGTAGAACTTGACTGGCCCGCACAGAGCCCTCAACCTCATCAAACAACTTTGGGATGGACTGGAACAGAGACTGCAACCAGGCTTTCTCATCCAACATCAGTGCCCAACCTCACAAATGCTCTACTGGATGAATGGGCTAAAATTCCCACAGAAACGCTCCAAATCTTGTGGAAAGCCTTCCCAGAAGAGTGGGAGATGTTAAAAAATACAGTGTATACAGCAATCCAGTGTGGCACCTCTGCAGACCTGTAGGTCACTATTAAACGGCTTCATGTGGTACGTTGGTGGTATTGCTTGTGGAATCATGACACAGAGCTGACAGTTTATGGCAATACTAATGAAGTTATGCTTATCTAATAAAGTCCCTTTTCCCCTAGACTTTCATTAGGTAGATGGTTCTGACTAAGATTGAGACATTTTATTGTTCATAAGAATACAGTGCGTTAATAACTTGTATTTGTCTGGTAGATTGGGCGAGGGAAAATTAGACACAATTTAAGAACCTCTGGCAAAAATATGTTGTGGGCCCCCAATAGACTTGTCCCCAAAAATGTAACATGCAAGTTTTTTTTTTAATAAAAGTTTACAGGAACATAAAAGTGGACAAATGTGCTGGAACTGAAAGAGTTAATCTTACCGCTGAATGTACTATCTGCTATTTACTACTTGAAGAATGACTTGTCTACACTGAGTAAAATGCCAAATAAGTAAACTCAGCAAAATGTTATGCAGATAATAACTGTCCTTTTACAGGCTTTCTACAAAATACATAGTTACTTGGTTTGTCCTTCTTTAATGCTGTGTTAGCAAAGAATACAATCAAAGGAGTTTCTGAGATTCCGGAACTGGGCTACATGAAAGCTATGTTTTTTTGGCAGAGGAACCCATACACATTGCCTTTACTTTTTCCTAAATCCTGTTTACAATTAACTATTGGTTTTGTAAAATAATTATAGACTCGGTTTATGATTTTTTTTCCCCTGGTAAATACTGATTTAGAGTTTGCATGTTAAAAGGCTCATTAAATATCATAAGGGGCATAGATACATGGCATTTGACAGCTGATAAGAACCATTCAACCCATTTAGTCTGCCCGCTTTTTTAAAGAATCAAACCATAATCAGTTCTTGTCTTAAATTCAGTGTAGCCATGTCTATCGCATGTATTCTTAAATTCCCTTATTGCCTTAACCTCAACTACTGTTCCACTTATCTACCATCTGCTCAGTAAAGTAAAACTTTTTTGCATGAAATCTGTTCCTCTGACCGTCTAATTTTAGATTATGACCTCTTGTTCTAACATGTTTCCTCCTTTGAAATAAACTTTTTTTCCTGCACAATTATACCATAGTAAATCTTATATACAAGGCAAGTACATTAAAGCACCATCCCAGCTCCCCATCTCCTCCTGCTCAGACACACACTCCTTCTTCTCTCATCTTACCACATTCCTGCAGTGAAGATCTCTTGTTTTAGTTCACAAATGGTAGCAGGGGTTCACTTAAGATCCCTCTGCCAATATCGGTAACAAATCAGATCCCTCACTATAGGAAAAGTAAACAGCTGTCAGTGACAGTCTGCAAGTGTCGGTTCACCTTAAAAAACAGAGTGTAACTTCTGAGTTATATCTATCTACATACTATATGGACAGAAGTATTTGGGCATTTCTATTGAATTCAGGTCGGTGTTTCAATCAGATCCATTGCCATAGGTGTATAAAATCAAGCAAATTTACAAACATTTGTGAAAAAATAGGTCATTCTGAAGAGCTCAGTGAATTCAAGCATGATACTGTGATAAGATGCCACCTTTGCAATGAGTCAGTTTGTAAAACTTCATCCCTGCTAGGCATTCCACGGTCAACTGTAAGTAGAAGCACTTAGGAATACCAGCAACTCAGCCATGAAGTGGAAGACCACGTAAATTCACAGAGAGGGGTCACTGAATCCTGAGGCGCACGGTACTTTAAAGTTGCCAACGCTCTGCTGATTCCACAGCTGAAGAGTTCCAAACTTCCACTGGCATCAATATAAGCACAAAAACTGTGAAGCGGGAGCTTCATGGAATGGGTTTCCATGGCTAAGCAGTTGCATGCAAACCTCACATTACCAAGTACAATGCCAAGCGTCTGGACTCTAGAGCAGTGGGAACATGTTCTGTGGAGTAAAGAATCATTCATCTTTGTTTACTCTGATGGGCGAAGCTGGGTTTGGAAATCTTAATGCCTCAGCATACCAAGACATTTTGGACAATGCTATGCTTCCGACTTTGTGGGAACAGTTTGGAGAAGGCCATTTTCTATTCCAGCATAACTGTGCCCCAGTGCACAAAGCACGGTCCATAAAAACATGTGAGTTTGCTGTGGAAGAACTTGACTGGCCCACACGGAACCCTGGCCTTAACCCCATCTAATACCTTTGGGATGAACTGGAATGGAGATTGTGAGCCAGGCCTTCTCATCCAACATCAGTGCCTGACCTCACAAATGCTCTACTGGATGAATGGACAAAAATTCTCACAGAAACCCTCCAAAATCTTGTGGAAAGCCTTCCCAGAAGAGTGGAAGCTGTTATAGCTGCAAAGGAGGGACCAACTACATATTACGTATATATATTTAGAATGCAATGTCATAAAAGTATATATATATATATATATATATATATATATATATATATATATAGATAGATAGATATATCTATCATAATCTGCTGGTACTCTATAATTATTTGTAATAACTGGAGGGCAGATCACCTTCTGATCTCCCCAAAAGCAGAGCCTCTATAGGCTGCATTCAAAGGTGCGCTATGCCTTTAAAACAAAGAGCACAGGGATACGATGCACTGTAGGGAGGATGGGAACAACACAACTTTAAGGTGTTACTTGTAAGAAGCTACTGGGAACACATAACACCGAATGGACATAATTCCGTGACTTGTAAAGTCTTGAACATAAAGCAGCAATTCATCAGAGACTCAAAATAGAAAAGTGTTAAATCATTAGGTCGGTGTTACATAACACTAGTTTTGGAAAGATCAAAGTGGTCCTTTGCTATTGTCTGGTGCTTTGAAAGTGGGGCAAAACAAGTGGCACCGAGCCAAATTTGGCAATTAATAAAATTCTCTTCCAACATAGTTTTTGGCAGTGTTGTGAATTCATCATTGGTAATAAAACCAGCTTAGTTGTCATCACAAATGTTAAAGTAGAGGTCTTGTTAAATGTTTACTATTAAAAACGTTCCTATTTTTATAGTCAAATTAAATATCAGAAAATCCATTAAACATAGTTTGTAATTGTTCAATTTATTTCAAATCATTAGAACAGTTGAAAATGGAGAAATATTACATCAAACATTTACAGTATTTAGAGAGATCATATGTAAGTTTTACAAAATGTTGTAACACTGGGACAAGCGTCTACAGTTTGTAACTTTATTGTTGGAATCTTGATAATAATGCAACATATGAAAACGATGGTTAGAGGTAAAACGATAATTATACTCCACCTATTTAATGTGTGTTGCTGCGATGCTGCAAGCTGTGAATTAAAACTAGCATCCTTATCAAAGCTGTTCTGAAAGCATTTTGAGTTGACTTCGACACCTCCAAGGAGTCAAGAAATCCGACCAGTTTAGACCCACACTTGGGTAATAGGTGTATGAAAGAAACTATTTTGGGCATCAAGGAATTGCGCTTGCATGCGTTAGAAGGGTCAGCGAAAAAACTGTGTCTTTGGGTGACAGTGAAAACTTGATATTTACTGACAGATATTATTGACTTTGACATCTAATTTAGTGTTTGGTTCAGCGTTTTGTACTGCTGAGACTTACCACCACCGACTGTACATTGGCTACTTTGAAGATATACTGTGTCAGTTCTATAAGATTGTCCTGCCTTCTTTATAATTGTCTATAATGTCCTTTAAAAAAACATAGAGGAACACAATTTGCAAAATAAGAGTCTACTTAGCTGAATTTAACACCGCCATAACTAAATGCATCATTGGTAATCTAGTACTGTTTAGGCCCAGACTAGCCATCTGGCAAAGCTGTCAAAGGTCCAGTGAGCAGGACCAAGCAGTGAGCAGTGATCTGTACCCTTAGTGTGGCTGGCAGCTGAGTGTAAGAGCACAATGTCCAGCCATGTGTATCCGCTGTCAGCATGGTATGCAATAAGCACTTAGTGCAACCTTTTGATTAATTTAGTGATTCTTGTCTAATCATTATACGTTGCTACAGATGAAGCCAAACACCACTGGACACTTTTCTTCTCTTATGGGTTAAATAATGTTGTTGTACCTGTATTTCCTCACCCTAGAATTCAGTTGGAGAAAAGCATCTTCTCCTCCTGATTCAGAAAAAGAATGTGTATTCTTATCTTGTTTTTTTTTTTAGTTTAGAACGTCTGGTTTTAGGAGTAGATTGTTTTCCAAGAAGTTCCAAGAAAGTCTTCTTTCCAGGGCTCTCCATCCAGCTGTTACTCCAGTGACACGTCAGACGTCCTCATAGCCTAATCACAACTGCCTGTACCCACTGATCTTTCTAATATTTATTTGCATTCCAGAAGAACTAACTTCCACGATCTAATGGTTTTTCCGTTTTTGAGCCCTGGGGGGAGAGTCAAGTGACAGAACACAGTGATAGGATCGAATGAGATGTAAGATGCAGGGGAGGGGAAGGCTAGATTACCGAAACCGAGTTATGTTCAGCGTCTGTACTAATAATTGTGTCCCCTCCGATTAACTGCACTCCCAAACTGATCGCCTCTCTTCTGTCTCTGCTCAAGTTATAGTATTAGCGCTTGCATTCCTAATAGACAGGTATATTAATTCACCAGGGCATCATTCCCACGCATTCCTCTTACTGATTTTCTGTCATTATTTCCTTCCTTTCTCTTTTTCTTAATCTTTCTTTCGTTTTCGCTCATTATCGTTCTTTCTTTCTCTTTCATCTCTGTCTTTAGCTCCTCTTTTCATTCACTTCCATGTGCAGAAACCTCACCTCCTTCTTCTTCTACGGTCGGACTCGTCCCCTTTTCCCACACACTCTTTCTCTCCCAGTCATTCTTTCTTTTTCCCTGCTTCCTCCTGTTGAATATTCCCTGAATCATGGAGCGATCTCCTACACCCTCCCATGTCACCCACTGACACACCCAGCTCTGAGTTAGAACAGGAGACCCAAGATACATCCCCACATACACACAGCAGCAGGCTGGGTGTCACTGACCTACCCTTCCACTATGGGACCCAAGACTACTTCTGGCTTTTACCTTAGCAGAACATCGGCTGCCCTCCTGGCATTATTGCTCGCAGCCCTGCTTTTGGCACTTGTTGTGCTTGGAGCCCTATATGCCAGGACTAGGGTATCAGGTGAAGGAGAAGGGCACCCAAGCATCAGCAGTTTCACGGATAACTCCACGTGGACCTCTTCCTTCTCAGCTACCCCTACCCCGGGCACCACAGACCGCCCTGGCATCTGGGACAATCTGCGTCTGCCCAATTACCTGGTGCCACTGCACTATGACCTTGAGCTATGGCCGAAAATGTACCCCGATAGTGAGGATAACGTCGTGCTGTCGGGACAGGTGAACATCAGCATGGAATGCGTGGAGATGACAGACGTTGTGCTGCTGCACAGTGACGGGCTGAACATCTCCCGGGCTCAACTTAAACTTGTGGACAATCCACAGGCAGGGGTCGGAAATCGCACTCCACAAACAAGAGGAGCTGGTAACCCCACCAGCTTGTCTGAGGACAGCATCGGCATCAAGGACCTTTGGAACTCAAAAGCCCACCAGTATTTGGTGCTGGAACTGGAAAGACCACTGGTGGCAAAGAGACACTACGTACTGGAGCTGGATTACAGTGGCTACTTGAGTAACGACTACTCTGGACTCTTCTTCGCCCATTACAAAGATTTTGGCATTGACAAGTAAGTGCCTACTAACATGGGGTTGGAGCATTTAATAGAATGGCTAGACTTTGATTGCATGCTAAATGCCACCAACTGCCACCACTCTGGTGGCAGTTGGTGGCATTTAGCATACAAGCAAAGTCTGGGCATTCTATTAAATGCTCCCAAGTGTCTGATGTCAGATCTTGGCTCTCACTGGTACAAATAAGTGTAGGTCTTCTTGTATAGGTATATTTGTTAAGATATGCCAAATATTGGGATATTGTGAAGTATCACAATATTTTTCTAATTGCAGTAACACTGTTCCTTGGAATGGCATTTGTACTACTTTGTTGCAAAATAGTTTCCTCGTGTATTAGTATCAGCTGCCAAAACCTTAAGGGGAATTTCAGCTGTGGCTACTCAGTAAATGAATTTCACATGGAAGCAACATGTTGCTCTACTAGGCAGCTTTTATTCATTATAAGTGTGTTTTCAAGTACAAAAGAGCTGTTCTAAAGAGACAGAGAAGACAATGGAATTATGAACACACACAGCCCTTTGGTTAGGGCCAAGCCCTTATAATTATTAACTGATCCTGGCACACTAATGATCAAGAAGAATTCAACAAGGCAAGTCTTTATGGTTAAAGGAACAGTTATATCATTTTATCTATAAGAGGAAAAACGGTGGTCGGTCCCCAACTCCTTTTTAATGAGCTTGAGCCAAACCTTAATCAGATACACCAGATGCGTACTCTTGAATTTATATATAATTTTGTACCATTAGACATATTCAATTAAATTGTGGTGGCAACTGTAACAAGCACTGCTTGTAACATTTATAACAACTAAATCCATTTATGAAAACTGCCTATTGCTTTTGTTTTTCCATCACAGACATTGTTTGGGAGATACTTACAATTATATCTTAAGTGAGTTGGATTCGTGGCTTTAGGTGGCCACACATCATTATGTAAACAATTTCCTTAAGATATCTCATTGTTCCTTACTTAAACCCTACAAGGGCTACCTGAACCAATCAGCAATTTAGCAATATTGAATTTGAGAACTTTATGTATACAAATTCCAAGGTTCATAGAGATCCAGCCACGTTCATATGCCTAGTCCTGTTCCCTCTGCCAAAAAATGTCAAAATTATAATTGCCAAAAATATTTACTGCCATGTGTATATTTAAATGTCATTGCATACATCTACTGATCCATTCCAATATATTCCTTCACTTTGGATTCATGGGAATATGTAGAAGAGACCTCTGAGGTCCCAAAAGCTTATGTGACTCTTTTTCTATGTTGGCCCACTTAAGTCAACTTTAATTCAACTTCAACCAAGACTCACTATTCTCTTAAGTTTAATAAAAATATATACATTTTCCTTCTTCAACTAAGTAAGAAATCCCGAAGCCCTGGTAGAATTTTGGTGTCCTATTGGCTCCTGGAGATTCCCATGATAAATGCAATGGGAATCCTTTGAGTCCAAGGCTATCTGTTCTTTACAGTAATGCAAACTAGTATGATTTAATGTTATCGCTTAGAAGACAAAGAGATAAAAAATCTTTAATACAGGTTTCTTATAAGTACATACAATTAAAAAGTTACAATTTTATTCATGCTGACACTTCTTTTTTTTTCATGACTGGTGTTACTTAAGCCTGAAACCCCTGAATGTGGCCCTATGTAATGAAATGTAACAGTTTGAAACCTGCATTTTTAGTTGTTACAATTGATTATTCACACAGGTGTGGGTGTAAAAAGAATACACAATATAATATTGTAACATTTTAATAAGTAATCCATTAGCCACCTTTAACAATGTGGAAATTAATAGCGAGGCTATAATTTATTTTGTTTTGTCATTTTTTTAAATATTTTTTTATTTGACTTTGTTTATTGTACAGACGTCATTTCATCATTCCTATGAAATGCCTCCCCCCCACCGGGCTTGTTAAGGAGAAAGGGAGGTGCACCAGGAGTGCATTTTTGGGGATGAAATCCCTTTCATACCCTTTTCTAAAAGTAATCTTGAAATAACATGCAACAATACGCCGTTCTTAGAACTGTGATTTTCTCCGGTTGTTTTAATTATAGGCAAATATTCAAAACAAATCTCTCTATTTCTAATGATTAAATAGTTACATAGTTACATAGGCTGAAAAAAGACATGCCTCCATCAAGTTCAGCCTTTCCCATATCTGTTAAGTTCTTGCTGTTGATCCAAAAGAAGGCAAAAAACCCAGTTGTGGCTCTTTCCAATTTTGCACAAACCAGGGGGAAAAAATCCATCCAGAAATCAGATCTCTCCTTGGATCAAGAAGCAGTTTCCCCATAATTTAAATTCTAAAATTATAAAAACAAATCATAGTCTAAGAGTAATATACCTGCTTAAAACCAGTTAACAAATGCGATTCCTAAACAAGAGATTACAAGCATTATTGGCATGAACATCAGCCCACATTAAAACAATGACATATATGTAACTAAGGTGGGAAATAATGAGCTAATATGTAAGATAACAAATTGTATTCAGGTGCAATATTCCCTTTGTTAGTAATGCTTCTGGTATGTGGGGGGTGCTCTTCTGTAATTACAAATACTATAAGATATAAACCATAAGGTAAATTCAATATCCTAATGACCGTATGAACTAAGATCACAGGACTTGGATCTATACAAAATCTTGGGAGTAAATAATAGAAAAGAACTTGAAGACCAGGTAATCAGAGCTAGACTGGTGAAGTCAAGGCGGCGCCGGCACTTTAAGGTCAGCTGCTGCCTGATAACCCAAGTGTAGCAGATGGATGGATGGATATGTGTGACCGAGCGCTATGTTTTTATGCTCACATAGAGTGCAGCCGGGCATTTCCAGCCGCAGGAGTGACGGATTGGGTGAGTGTGACACCCTGTCAGTGACCTGTCTAGAATCAAATTCTCAGGGGTAGAGTCTAGACAATGACAACTAAATATGCTACAAAAAGTTCTTCTGTAATACTTATCTACAAAATTATTGCATGTAAAATTACTATATTTTAGTTATGTTCTTTATATGATCATAATCCATGTCTAGGAGTTTATAGACAGGTAAACCAGGCACTACTTGTACGGTTATTCACTGACGGATTTTATTTTGGACTGCTGTCTATTTGTACTTTCGCTGCGGAGAGATCTGCTCTCCATGCGAATGCAATCAGTAGTTTAATTACAGGTGATTTAGAATTTTTTCAAACCTTGCTGCTTAAGCCTTAATTTTGCAATTCCATAGCTACCCTTTAAAGTTGTTTTTGTCAATTTCTACAGCTGAAAGCATGGAACATGTTTCCATGAACATGCGTGTTCCACATGTGCAGAAAGAGGATGCCACGTGTAGCCTGCTAGTATGTAGGATGCATAAGACACAATCCGATTCATTAATGAGGGTGGGGATCTCATGGGACCATGATAAATGAATTGGATACTACCAAAGAAATTTAAATCATATTTAAGACCTGTTATTTGCTTGATACCCTATTATTGCTGTATTAATTATTTGCTTCTGTTATCTCATCTGATGGTAATAGAAACATTTGATGGAAATACACTTTTTTTTAGTAAACATGTCACAGCTATATTTTTATTGCCATAAAAAATATCAAAATCTGGTGTGTAGACAATTAAAAAAGAACTAGTATTAAAATCTACATATACTTGTAGTTATGATTAATCGATGAGTTTTAGGACTGAGAACTTGGTTGTTTGATTTTAATAGAAAAAAAAGTGGCTTAATGCGTTCATTCAATGAAAATCTAAATGTATTATTGTATAAAATTATAATGTAATAATATTATTTCATTAAATATAATATTGTTCTTACTCCGTACTTTCACTTGGTAAACAACTTTGATTTGCAGTCAAGGAATGTTTCCTTAAAATAGGTCCTTTGGTAAACGCAACCTACTGTTCAAAAGGTAAATATTATCCCACAGCACAGGCATATAGAAGGCTAATTATTGATAACCCCCCCAATTGATATCTGGAATGTTTGCCAGCTACTTGCCACATACCACAAAACCATTTTACCGCACAACTTGATACAATTTAACCACATTGAGTATAATCTACCAATGAAGACCGGCACAATTCGGGAATAAACCCCCTGACTAATTGATGAAAGATTGCTGGTATTGATAGGAATGGATGCGGAGCTGGGACCTTTGCCCAATAAGTGCACAACCGATGTGGAGCCCTCCTGTTATGGTGATGCCAAATATCCCTTGGGTGCAACTGGTGCCAAATCTGGAATAGAAATCAATTCAAGCAGCAAAACAGGGATAAACAATAAAACAAGCAGAGTGTGGTCCAAACAGCAAACAAGTATTAAGATAAAGCAGGCAAAGTTCAAACCGGGCAGCAAACAGTGAAAGAACAGCATCTTCACTTCATATCAAGGGGATCTAGACACATTTTTTTTTGTAATTTAGCTTACTTCCACCTAATTATTTGATCTCAATTGGCTACTGAGAGGTTTGTTTTATTTTGTGTAGACAAGCAATGATTTTAAATTTGAAATAGAGTTTTTTTTGTGAAGCTTTAACGTTCGCTAAACATGTATGAGTGACTATGTGGTTAGTGCTTGTTACTTGGCAATGAGCCCTGTAAGTTGAATTGCTTACTAGTAGTAAAAATTTAGCATGCGATCTGCGTTTTTTTAAAAGACAAGGTTATTAATTTTAAGATGGTGTTTCCTTTCTCATGAGTTCATTAGGATATAAACCTCAGCCCTACTAATTCAAAACTGGGAAGTATTAAAATTGCAAATGATATCCATTTTGAGCATTAAATTGAAAGTGTGAAGTTTTCATTTCAGATCTGCATGCCTTTTTATCAGAAGCGAGCGGGTCCTGCACATTAATTGCTTCATTATTCATACAAAACTGTGCACTGAATACACATAATTTACAATACATCACTTTTCAATGTAATGATACATTTTTGGAATTTAAAATTCCTTTAAAATTCTGAAATAGTGGGAAGTAACACTATCGGAATATACACCTTTTTTGCATATAGGAGATATTTCACACTGTGCTTGCCATTGTACAAGCCAGTGTGAATAGAATAATTTGTGTAATGGTTGAGTCATTTTAATTTGGGTTTGATTATATGAAAATCTGAAGACATAATCAGGCTCTCCATGCGGCATAATGTATATGTTATTTACTCAGATGTCTCAAATGGATGATATACCATGATATCTGTTTAACTTCATCAATGCCAGAAAAGCCATGCTTCTTGTCTCTGTAACACAAATGGGTTAATTCACTAAACATTATCATCTGTTTAACTACTGATCTAAGAATGGCATGGATGGCCATGTACAAAACATATTTAACCTCTTCACAACCAACCACATACGAAGTACATCACAAAAATCGTCCTGTAGGACCAGTGATTTACGTGGTACCTGACCAGTTTAAATTGCCTTCACGATGCCACAGTTGCAGAGACCTCACTGTTACTGATCTCTCCATGTCCCAGGGCGGTGTACAACGTATGCCTTTGATTTTGGCACTAGCGAAATGTCCTCCTACAGCGAATGACACTGCTGTTTAAAGGTTTAGGGTCACTTGCAAATGTTGTCCATGGAAATAACATAAAATGGTTTAGAAATACAATGTAGAGGTTGTAATTGTTGTAAATGACTATTGTAGCTGGAAACAGATGATTTTTAATGGAATATCTTCATAGGCGTCCCAAGGCCCTTTATCAGCAACCATGACTCTTGTGTTCCAATGGGATGTTGTGTTAGTTAATCCATGTTTACATTTTTTTGGGGTCAAGAATAATTTTTTTCCCTGGTTAGTGCAAAATTGGAAAGAGCCAAACTGGGGGGTTTTGGCTTCTTTTGGATCAACAGCAACAAATTAACAGATATAGGAAAGGCTGAACTTGATGGACGCATGTCTTTTTTCAGCCTATATAACTATGTAACTATAACACAAAAGAATCCAACCACACTTTTCACAAATAACATAATGTTATAAATATTGTGGCATGTATAAGGATCTCATCCTCAAAACAGGGAAACTTAACAGGGAAAGCCCTTATATAAAATATATTATTTTATTGCACAAAAACGTATTAATAAAAAACATATAGAGTATTTCATCATATAGACAACAGAGGTTTTTAGGAAGATAATCAGAGCATATAGAGGAAATACGGCTATGTATATATAAAGTGTCTCAAGTCCATGTAAACCACCCCTTGAAAAAGGAGAGCCAAAACGGCGTAGGGGAAGTGGAGGACAATATGGGTAAGGAGCACATTGCTCTCAGGATACTGTTCTGATTATTGGAATTACCTGTATATTTATTATTGATGTCGATAGTGCTCTATATATTTGCTAAATGTAAAGGTGCACTCCATAGTGAGTAATATTAACCATGCACTTTTTGATGTTTATAGAATGGATAGGTGCACTCTATATAGAGTAAGATACAACTATACTTGAATGACCTAGCACTTTATGATTCTTTTGATGGTTTACATGCACTTGAGACACTTTATATATACATAGCCATATTTCCTCTATATGCTCTGATTATCTTCCTAAAAACCTCTGTTGTCTATATGATGAAATACTCTATATGTTTTTTATTAATAAGTTTTTGTGCAATAAAATAATATATTTTATATAAGGGCTTGTGTAGAACTCTTTTCTTACAAGGTGTACAAACTATGTAACTATGTTTAAAAAGCTAATTGCTCGTTAGAAAAACCTCTTGCAATTATTATTAGTGCTGCTAGAATTTTCCTTGTATTCCATGAAAACAGGTAAGTGACCCCAAGCTTTTGAACGGTCATGTACATTTACATTTAATGAGAGCGGTAATCCGTAGGTTCGCCATCAGGATAGCAAAGATATGTTGCTTATCTCTGAGCCACTGACTCATAGGAAGATACGTAGACAAGATTTTGTACACATGAACTATGGATTACATTACCACCCCAAATTACAATCCTACACCCACACTCCTGTACATAAATGTTTTTCCCTATAGAGTCGTCCTAAATCCGAATCCCTAATCCTTTCAAAACGATCAAAAGTTTATGTGTGGGGGGTCGTCTTATAATCGTGCACATATAGTATATGACTTGGTATACATTTAACAACTTGGTTAAATTGCAAATCCAAGGCAGTAAGACAAACAATAAAAACATAAAATATAAAATAAAATATTAAGGATACAAAAAAGTTTTGACGGTATTTGAGAAATAGAAAGTTTGAGAGCTCAACCTCAGTCCTCTAGGAGTGAAACTAAATTTAAATGGATTAGTTTATGCCGCTGCATGACATGCACCACTGATATGATTCCTATCTACCAAATCCCTTTTCATTTTTGTTGATGTTTTTCCTCTTTAAAATGTTGCCTTTAGGCAATTGTCTTTTAGACTTGAGAAATACTGCTACCTAAATCTCAATAAATTAGTATTTTTTTGTCATTGCATATAAGATTGACACATCTGATGTTTATTCTAGCCTCATTCTGGCAATTCTAGAAAACGCATTACAGCAACAAGGAAAGGATGTAAAATTTGATGTATGTGGTACAAAGTAATTTATTTTGGTTGCCTTGTTTATAATATCTGATCTGCCTTTCACATCTCCCAGCTAGAAATAAAGGTTCCACTCCCACCTTGGAATATGAATGCCCAGAGAGACTTTGTCATAAATCTATGTACACTAAATGACCAAAAGTGTGTGGACACTTGAACATCACATATAAGCTTATTGGACATCCCATTCCAAAACCGTGGGCATGAATATGGAGTTGAATCTGCCCCTTTACAGCTATAACAGTTTCCACTCTTCTGGGGAGGCTTTCCACAAGAACATTTGTGGGGCCAATCACGAAAACAAGGTATGTTCCAGTTCATCCCAAAGGTGTTCAATGCGTTTAAGATCAAGGTTCTCTGCAGGCCACACCAAACTCGTCAAACTATGGCTTTATGGACCTTGCTTTGTACACCGGGACACATCCTGGAACATGAAAGGGCCCTCCCCAAAAAGGTGCCACAAAGATGGAGGCATACAACTGAAAAAAAAATTCTGTATGTTGTAACATCAAGATTATCCTTTACTGGCGCTAAGGGGTCTAGCTCAAACCTTGAAAAACAGACCCAGACCATTATGCCTTCACCAACAACCTTATAGTAGGAACTAGACTATTCAGGCGA
The DNA here is from genome assembly GCF_027358695.1 of Spea bombifrons. Classification (NCBI taxonomy): domain Eukaryota; kingdom Metazoa; phylum Chordata; class Amphibia; order Anura; family Pelobatidae; genus Spea; species Spea bombifrons. Next base: position 133,802,032 of record NC_071087.1, on the reverse strand, counting down.
ACATGAAAACGAACACGAAGGGTGCGTTTCCGTTGTTCAGCCAAAATACCGAACATGGCGGCGGGAAAACATATATGAAGTCAAAAACACACAACATGAAGAATCTTTGTGTTCGTCTTCGTTTACTAATCTCCCTGGTCCCTTTCCCATCTAGCCTACCTTATCTACGCAGCATTGCAGGGGATGCTTTTCTGGAGCGGAAATCCATAGGTTCAACATCAGGAGTTAAGGGGCCGTGCAAACTACTCTATTGGTTGCCTGCTCTAGCATCAACCAATTGGTCGCTTGCACCTGTTCTCTGTAACATCACTCACTACAGCATTACAAACCTTTGGAAGCAGCAACAGCACAACCAGTGTACATCGGGAGCTTAATGAAATTGATTTCCATGGCCAAATAGTGGCACACAAGCCAAAGATCACTAATTGGTTGATGCCAGAGGAGGCCCCAGCAGGTAACCAATAGAGTCGCTTACACGGCCCTTTAACTCCTGACGGCGAAGCTACGGATTTCTGCTCCCGTTAACCCCGGGGATGCTGCGTAGATAACGGGAGCAGTAATCAGTAGCTTCGCCATCAGGAGTTAAAGGGCCGTGCAAGCGACTCTATTGGTCGCCTACTGGCAACTACAAGGAAACTTGCAGAAAATGCCATGACTGTGTTAATCTTCCTTTAGGAGTTTTTTTTTATGATATTTTTATTTGTGTTTCAGGATACTTCCCAATATAAAAAGTAATTTTTTCTTTTGTGATGAGATAATTTTGTACTTGGAAATATGGGGCTGTCAATCATGATTATCACATTCACAAATCCCTACGTATCCCAACACGCTACCACACCAGCTCAGTAACAATCCACTTAAATGCCTAAACTTCTCAGGTATGGTAATAAGAGGCAGGAGAGGAGCCACCTGCAGGCTCTTGCCTATGTTTGAAAGCAAGTGCATTCAGGATGGTGGTTGGGAAGTACCAGATAAATAGTTCATATAGATTTTGTAGTTCCTGTAGCATTTAATGGAGAAACACTTTTCCCGAACTTACCTAATATCTGTGTCCAGACATCAGTTAGTCAGCAGCTCCAAAAAATGTTTTTCTACTTTGCGCTGGAATAACTTTTATACACAATTCCAATAATGTCGAAAAAAAAGATCATTGTCATTTTCCCACTGGATCGTGAAAACATATGGCAAATGTTTATTTCATGCAATCCAAACACTAATATAGAATAATAGTATTAAATGTCACATACACACAAAATTATAACTATAAAATTTAATAGGTCACATTTTGCAATATTTTACTACTGTGCTTACATGCAGTCGTATAAGTGAGATATGATAATCCATACTTAATAGGTTATGGGATTAAAGCTGTACAAGGTACAAAGTATTAGCTCAGGCAGAATAGTGCTAGCAATCATGGCACAATCTTAAAATTATAGCCCTGAGCAAAACAGAATAATAAAAGAAGTAAAGATTTAAGATCCTACACAGCAGCTGTTATTTTAAGACTGCTTGGAGCTGATGGTTTCCGTGAAATTCTTACACCGCTGCTTACACCGCTGTGCGATTTGAGGAGGATTAAAGCTCCATTTTGGGTTTGGTACAAAGTGTACACAAAAAAATTATTTCAGTATTTAATGACAAGAACCTGTGTGAATGTTCTGTTTGACTAGTATACCTGGATTTTAATGCCCCATGTGTCCTAGCTGCAGAATATAAATGATAAATAAATAATGTTTTTTTTAGCCATTATCCTCTATACCATGTTTACAAGGAGCACCGATCCAACTGCACCCATAAAGTGCGCTAGAGATGGTGTCTCACCTTCAATATGGTCAGGGTGCAATGCATGAAATCTATAGGGTTGCTAGAGCTACATATCCAGTTGGACTCACCATATTCATTTTTGCAAATTGGAACCCATGCATACCTTAGGGACAGAGTGGCACTTAAATTGTGTATTAAGTGATTAGGTAATAACTTTGATTTAATTACTTGATTTAAGCAGATGTAGATGTAATGTTGATACTGGGCTGGACCTCGAACTCATACAGCAACAGCCCTATTTACACAGGTCTTCTTTTGGTACTGAGGTCCAGATGTATTGATTTAGAATGCTCAGTAGTAACATAACTTATTTTGATTAGCTTATTTTAGGCTGTTTACAAAGGGCAAGGTAAATTATTTCATACATTGCTTCTGTGTTGTTCTCAGAGTCCTGATCGCATCAGAGTTGGAGCCCACATCTGCACGGGCTGTATATCCATGCTTTGATGAGCCTGCACTAAAAGCAACATTTAAAACTAGAATTGTGCATAATTCAAGCTATGTTGCTCTTTCCAACATGCCTGCAATAGGTAAGTTATGTGTAATCTATTTTACTGGGTTATCTCTAAGATTCCAGAACAAAATGAAGATTTATTAGGACTGTCTATGAACATTCAGCTTAAGATGTGCTGATCTTGATTTTATACAGGTCCTAATTTCCCCTTATATTAATTTATTGTTACACATTGGCTGGAGCGAGTAAAGAAAAACTTTCCTTGTCCCTATTCTAGATTGGATAAAAAAAGTGAAACACCTTGGAAACATCAGGAATATAGTTAAGTCATCCAGGCCCTTTGTTACTGAAAGTAAAATAAACACTATTCCTAGTATGTACTTTTTTGCTACAGTAACTGTAGCATGGCCACCACCAATAAAAACTCATAGTCGTACCTAATTCACCTGGAATCTCACCCTTCAAGCCACATGGAACAGTGTGTATGTCTACTAATCCACCATTTCCTATGGCTCCTTATTCCCTTTTATCCCTTATCAGTGGTCACACTACTATGCTTCTTCACTTCTCATTTCAAGTAACTGCACTGTGCAGGACAGTCAGGTTCTTCCACACCAAACTCATCCAACCCCTCCAATCATGTCTGTATGGACCTTGCTTTGTGCACTGGGGCACAGTCATGCTGGAATAGAAAAGGGCCTTTCCCAAACTGTTCCCACAAAGTTGGAAGCATAGCATTGTCCAAAATGTATTGATATGCTGAAGGGGACATAACCTCAACCCCATTAAACACCTTTGGGATGAACCGTAATGGAAATTGCAAGCCAGGCATTCTCGGCCAACATCAGTGCCTGACCTCACAAATGGGTGAAAACTCTTCTGGTACATCTTCACAACTGGTGTTTGATTTCAGGTTATAGAATGTGCTAAGGTAACATGATACATCAAAACATCAAGTGCTCATGATGTGCTTAACATACATGCAGAGTAGTTAACTCTTCCACTCAAACAACATGGTGGCTCCTCTGATACCTCACTTATTCCATTTATGCAGCCATTTCTTAATCTGATAATTTTAACAGGAACCAGGCTGGTGAAATTTAGGTGTGGGGCTAACCACTAAATGCCAAACAGTTACCACGGAAACCAGAGGAAAACAAATTGACATTTAGCACCAGTGTTGCTCTTTTAAAACCAGTATCATTGTATCACATTTAAAAACCAAAGCAGAGCCCTAGGATTTCACAACATACACTTACCGCTTCCTTCATACATGCACTTAGATACTTGGCACTGGGCCATCCATTTGTTCATCTTTCCAGGTCACTGAATAGGTCACCTATATGGTATTTGCTATATGGCCCTAATTTCTTCAGAAATACTCCAACGTGTGACGTGAGGAAGTGTAAGGGGTTCAGTGGATTCCAAATTTATGTGTAATTTAAAAATCTAAATTAGAACTACTTAAGATATTTAGGTATTTTTCCACTGCATCAATTCTCTGTTTTAGTTTGAATGTTTCTGTACTAAATTCCATTTATTTCCTCTAGCTATGTCCGAAAGGGAAGATGCAGATGGAACTAAATGGACAGTTACCACATTTAATACCACACTGAAAATGTCAACCTATATAACCGCTTTTGTAATTTGCGACTTTGATTACATCAGCACAACTGAAAGGGGAAATGAGGTAAAAGAACTACTTAATTGCTTTAAATTATGTGTTACCTGCATATATTTAATCTGATACAATTTCCGATTAGCACATTCTATTTTGTATATGCAGCATTCCAGCACATAACGCTCACAATTGTAAGCTCATTTAGGATATTATAAGCAGGTTAATAATAATAACTACCCCTGCTTCATTTGTAAAAAAAAAGTGATGCAGACACTGAAATGTATTTATCCATAATGACAATAAAGGCATTCTAGCATAATAGAGTTTATTCACTAAGCCGAGCTGTAAATGGGTTGAGAATGAAATGAGAAATATGCAATCTCAGCAATTTAATTTATAAGGTTTGGTCCTACATAATGCATGGTTAGACCTGTGAGATTGTTTCAATGCGTTATACATAATGCAGGAGGCACTGGCTATAGCTGATAAGGAAGAAATGTAATCTCACCTCAATCTGCCTGCTTAGTGAATAACTTTTACGAACAAAATTGTGTGCAACACACTGCAGCAGTATTTTGTCCCTGCCACCCTAAGGGCTCTATTTATCAAATTAACTAAATATTTGCAGGCAAAATGACACTTCAACTAATGTACTTCATCATGCGCTATAAAAGGCCAACTCCAGTGAGCTCTTCCTTCAAGAAGAACTTCATTGCCCTCCTCTTAAAACACGGTTGCATCATTTTGTTTTGTTTTTTTAAATGTTCCTGTTCATAAGTACACCTCAACAAATCTTTATTGAAGAAGATACAGTATATAAGGTATTTTCATCATTTCACCTCCCATCTAAAGATTTATTCGGAAGGCATGCTTTTTCTTTCCTGTCAATAGTTTTAGTAGACTTTATTGCAAAAGATAGCCTGTGCATGAATATAGCTAAAACACCTTTCCAGCCAATATCGGTTTTCCTATCATTATGGAACAGTATGTGTCCAATGTGAAGTTTTTGGTTGCTTTACTTGAAAGAGGAAACATAACTCACATGCCACAGAATTATTTTCCAGGCTTTCATGTGATTCTTTGCTATGGAACTAATTAAAAGTATTGAGATGTGATATGTGGAGATCAGGGGATATCTGGAGATCTGTTTCATGCTAGAACACCAGATGTATAGAAATTGTAGGTCTCTTTGAACTTGAGGATCAGTCTTTATGGTTCCCTATGCAACCCTAAAAGAAACACCATTGCATCCAACATGAGTACAGCAACACATTTTCTCCTTCACACTATGATCTAGAACTTATTAAACTTTTCCTATTCTTTTGCACCTTCTCAATTTTTTTTATTCCCAACTATTCCCTTTCAATATCCAATTCCCATGTGACTGTTCTACCAAACAGGAAGACCAGTTAAGGTTAAGATTTAGCAACAACTTCAGTGTTACTCTATTAAACCTGTTCATCTTCTATTAAATTACATTACATGACATAGCTTATGGAATGCCACCATCAGTGAATGCCCCCAGTTAACAAGAGGTAGTAACGAACAAAAACCATTGTTTAGCTCCTGCATATTTATACCGTATACCGTATTTGCTCGATTATAAGACGACCCCCCAAATCTGAATATTAATTTAGGAAAAAAAGAAAAAGCCTTAATATAAGACGACCCTATAGGAAAAAAGTTTTACCAGTAAATGTTAATTCATGTAAACTATTTTTTTTAATAAAAGCTATGATTGAGAAAAATATTTTGTTTTTTTTTCCTTCTATTTTCCAACCTGCCCCCCCAGTTATGCACATCTGCCCCAGAAATGCCTTATACCCCCTATATGCCACTGTGCCCCATGATATGCCTTTTAACCCTATATGCCACTGTGCCCCATGATATGCCTTTTGACCCCCTATGTGCCACTCTGCCTCCAGAAATGCCTTATACCCCTATATGCCACTCTGGCATTAAGGGGGTTAAAAGGCATATTATGGGGCAGAGTGGCATATAGGGAGGTTTAAGGCATTTCAGGAGGCAGAGCGGCGTATAGAGCATTAAAAAGGCATTTCTGGAACCAGAGTGGCATTAAGGGGGTTAAAAGGCATTTCATAGAACACTCTGCCTACAGAAATGCCTTATACCTCCCTATTTAACACTCCCTTACCCCCCCCCAAACTTACCGGTGCTTCTGACTCCCCTGTCATGCAGCCGGGGCAGCATGTAGATATCTACGCGATTCGCGTAGACAAATTACGCTGCAGCTGGAAGGAGGTGTGGCTAGCAGCGGGGGCTGTCTGTGTCCATCGCGCAGACCTTCCCCGACTGTCAGAGAGAATTCCCCGCACCTGTGCCAGTGCCGCACCGATGCCAGTGCCGCACCGGTGCGGGGAACTCTGATTTCTGACAGCCGGGGAAGGTCTGCGCGATGGACGCAGACAACCCCCGCTGCTAGCCACACCTCCTTCCGGCTGCTGCGTAAGTTGTCTACGCGAATCGCGTAGTAATCTACACACTGCCCTGGGGACTCAGAAGCACCGGGGACTCAGAAGCACCGGTAAGTGGGCCGAGGGGGTTTGGGGGGGACAGGATGATCCAGGTCCCCTGCAGCTGCGAGGGATCTGGATCTTAGTCGTCTCATAGTCAGACCTATTTGAGGTCTGATTATAAGACGACCCCGATTATAAGATAAGAGGGGTATTTTTCAGAGCATTTGCTCTGAAAAAACCTAGTCTTATAATCGAGCAAATACGGTACATTTCAAGAGTTTCAGTGTCGAAGCGGTGTAAGCCATTAAGCTCAGCATGTCAGTTCTTTGCTACTTTTAAGAACAAATACATGGCCCTCAAAGGTTAACTAAGACAGCCTTGGCTGAAAATGTTACTCGAACCTTACTGTTAAGATAACAGAAAAAAGAAAAAAAGTGCAAAACACACATACCATTTTAAAGTAAAGTATTAACAGCTTTAAAACTCTAGAGGGCACACAGAGAAAACAGGCATAAAATAAGCATCAAAACAATAGGAAGATTAGACGGCTGTCCTGCTGAGTAAGGAATGTTATATCTGGTATTTAGGATATTACAAAACCCATGTTTTAAATAACTTAGAAATAAAAACAGCTTTGAAATAGGCAGATGTTGGTTCTATTGGTTTTTATGCTGAAATAAAATTAAGTTTGTGGTATTGTAGTGTTTTAATTTCGTTATCGTTTGCCGTCTGCGATGCTTTCCTTTAAGGTGCAAATAGATAATTTTTGCAATTAGTCTGCAGCCATTTACAGGTTGTTATTCACATGTAGTAACAATCAGACATTCGCAGACATTCTGCTTTAAGGTAGCAGTTAATTCACCAAAGCAGGAGACTTTCAGTTTCAACTCGCCCACTGCACTATGCATTACGAAGGGCCAACCCAGACACCTTTATCCTGATCTTCTAGGGCTGAGCTGTACATGAGCTGAAGTCCTTTCACTGAAATCCTTAAGATCCCAGCTCCCATAGAAAGCAATAAGAGTGGTGCCAGCTAATCACTTGTATGCTAGGCAAACTCTTATTGATTCCTTTCATTTGAATAGAGCACTACAGCACATGAGCTTTCAACAAAAGAAGGCATGGGAAAGTGGAATACCGTAATAAAGCCTTAACCTATTTACAAGCAATAAAATGCTATGGAGTCAATGAAAAATTAACTCCAATATGAATTATTTTTGTTTTTAATCTGATCTAGACCACTGCATTCAGGTTAGATTCATTTGTTCGTTTAAAAGAACTGTTTAGAAAAAAAAAACAATAGCATTAGTATGTGTTAGATGAAGACAAATTTGGGGATATTTATTGTATAGTCTGAATTTAAAAATATCCTACTAAGGTAAAAAGAAACATATTCAGTTGATTATATTATTCACGGTACCTACATCTAACATGCCATCATACAACCAATTCGTATTTTTTTCTAGAGTCATAATCAATATATTTTGACAAAAATGTTAACTCTTAGACGTCAATGAATTCTCATAATATTTCCAAAACGGATTTTGTGAAGTATGTTAAAACATTGCAGTGTCCTAAGTGATTTTGTATTACATAGATTCGAATTTGGGCCCGTAAAGAAGCTGTACAAAAAGGATATGCCAGTTTTGCATTGAGTATCGCTGGGCCAATACTTTCGTATCTGGAAGATTTATTAAACGTCACATACCCTCTTCAAAAAACAGGTAAGGTTTTTTTTTCCAAAATACCTTTGGGAAATAATAAGAAGTTGTGCATACACTTAACATAGAAAGAAAAGATAAATCATTTAGTTGTTTTTTTTTTAACATATAACATTTTCTTTTACAGAGCAGAAATAAAATCTTAAAGGCCATCTGGAAAAAAAAAACACAATTCCATGTTTTACTTTTTTTTTTTTTTTTTTTTTACAAAAAAGTAAAGCAGTTCAGTGATTTATATGTTTTAATACTACGATTATGCCTTCACATTGTGCCCTGGTGACACAATTCCAATTTCCCTGACTTCTCTGAGTGTCTTATACCAAGTAGCAAACCAAGTTACAAAGCTCAAACCAAACTACCCTGCTAATAAATAAGATTATAAGCAGAGCAGGATAAAAAGTCAATGTGCTACTCTTAATTTCAATACTTGTATATTACCTTTTTATTACAAAGAAAATTCAAGGTGCAAAATTATGTAAAATGAAAACACATTTTTCATGTTCAAGAATTTCTTGTTAATAAGCAGAGTTCCGTTCACCAGCTATGTGTGTTTTTTTTAATATCAAGAAATATCAAAGAGAAGTTACCAATCTAGCCTTCAAAGTGAAATGTTCAGACTTTATGTTAAAACTTTATGTTAAAATAAACTAACGTCCACATGAGAGACTTTTATCTCTACATTTTGCGATTTGAATAATGATCAGTCTCTTAAATATTTTATTTTCACTCCATTATTCATTATTGATGGACTAAAACAACTCAAAATGATTCAAGACTTCTCAAGACTAGTACATAAGAGTAAGTTGTAAGACACCTTGGGTTATGCTTGGATATCCATGAAATAATGTACAGTTTGGTAGAATTTAGTCTATTTCATTTCAACGTTACATTTTCACTAACAGCTAAATTTCCTGAATTCTGCCTTGTTAAAGCCATGGCATTTTAATAGCTATCAGGCAGGGCTTTATTGTAAACTTTTGATTGAAAATGTTTTTTTATGAGCTACCTTCTACAAACTCTCCTCCATAAATTTTGTATTAAACTTTGAATAACAAGAATTTGTTTGCTACTGGATCCATTTTATTTATCATCAATTACATTTCTGTTCATAACTGCCACTAATGTAAACATTCTTAATGTAATTGCAATAATGGAATCTTTACCCACAATCACATTTTTTTTTAATTTTCTGCTAGATTTTGTGGCGATACCTAAGTTTGGTGTTGGTGCAATGGAAAACTGGGGTTTAATTACTTTTCAAGAGCCATCATTGATTTACAACCCTAATCAGAAATTCAGCGATGCAAAGGCTTTGATCTGCCTGATTGTTGCTCATGAGATAGGACACCAGGCATGTGGTAAAATGTCCTAAATCTTTTTTGTCTTCCATTTTGATGCTGTAAAAGAGACTCTACCAATGTTTACATCATAAAGTTTGCATTAGATAAAAGTAAAAGTCGCATAGTTCAGCATGTAATGTTTCACAAAGTTCTCAGCCTGCACTTACCATAATTCTCCGTATTATACTGCCCGCTTACAGAACATACAGTTCCTAATTCATTAGGCTATTACAATAAATTGTTTGTAGACTTAGTGAATTCAGGGGAAAACAAATACAAAATGAATAGTCCAGACATTTAACATGTGGTTGGCAAAGTAGACCCATTAGCCAACAATGTATCTCATATATTGATGACACTGTGGGGTCCCTCTTCAAGAATGGGTAAAATAAACTTGGAACGAATGGTTCCTGTCGAGGGACTGGAAAGCCTTTCTCTGCAGGGGCTTGTCTTTATACTTAACTGTAGATGCTAGACCTCCTGTTATATCGGAAAGCTTCCCTTTTCAGTTGAATGCCAAGGTTTCTTTTACAAAGCAGAGGATGCTACCAATCGGTCCATAGTAATACACATGGATCATCACAGGTGCCCCCTATTATAAACCTCCCCTACAAAAAGCTAAAATAAATAAATAAACCAAGCGCGCATACACACAGACACTGCTACACAGATTAATATAGATACTGCAAGTAATGGAATTTGTAGTCCACAAAAGGTAGTACTTTTTAAAACTATTTTTTTTATTATATTTTTTATATCATTTATATATTTTTGTTTTACCTTATTTATAATATATATAATATATATATATATATATATATATATAGTGGCTCGTAGCTTGCCTCTGGAGGCGAATGCTATAAATATCAAGTGCTTTTCTTAAGGAAATATATGTATTTCATAAGTTCATGAATATGATGGAACTTGTAAATTGCTAATAATGTAGTGATTTGATGATTTGTTTCTTTTAAGGATTACATACACTTAAAATGCCATTTCTTTTAATTTTATTTTTTTAATTAAGTGGTTTGGGAACCTTGTTACGATGAAGTGGTGGAATGATATATGGTTAAACGAAGGCTTTGCATCATATATGGAATTTATAGGTGCCAGCTTCATTAACTCCAAGCTAAAACTGGTAAGTACTGCTATGTGGGACGGTTACGAAGATCTTATTTTGTAATCAGCCTGTATATAATAAAATTGCTTAACCATACTTATACTCTTCCAACCTGATGTGTTATATGAGCATGATCATCATGGTGATATAAAGAACATACAAATAAGGCATATTATTAAGTACCATTAAATGCTATTACCCTGATGATTGGTGATGGAATTCTTTCACAGTTAAAAGCGGTAAAAATTAGATTCCAATTTAGAATAGAAAAAGTGTATTGTGGATTGAGTAGATATCATCTCCACACATCATGGAGCCAACGAGGTATTTCAATTCAGACTTTACTCCATGTAATGTTTCTGTTTTTGAATTCCTATGCTTGTGAGTAGATATTAAATGGGATACCTGTTGGACATCTAATAGCTGTAGATCGGCACTGGCACTGTGCATATGATTCATTGTTTAGTGCTTTCAAGGGAGTTGTTCCTATTCATCTAAGTTGCATAATCAATCTATATATAGAACTGAGACCTTTCATTGAAGAAATGCATACTCTTGTACATGTATATTGCATTGATGAAGAGAAACCATCCAATGACAATGCAGTAAAGGTTAAAAGAGGTACCTGAAGATTCAAAGAAAATCATTAAAATTACTGTTAAAAAGGAAGCAATTTTAGATACATTTTAAGCCCCATCTCTTTACTCTTTTCTGGGTTTTTTTAACTTAATGTCACAAGGTGCTGTTTCTTTGAAGATTTACAAGATACGTTTTCAGGGTACAGCATCACTTGAAGATAATTATCTTGCATTTTCTCTGTTGGAGCAAGTCATGCAATTTTATCAGCTAAGAGATTTTTTCTCTACATAGCCATTTCTCACCATATGCATATTGCAGCTTTTATGAAAAATAAATGTTTTCACTGTCTCCCTACTAACAAAAAAAAATCTACAAAGGGCCATTATGTAGGGAAAATAAGCCTTGTTATAGAGTAACTTTTCTGCCGGAAAATTTGAAGTTATGATTTTATTTTCGTGCTACTTTTGTAGACTCCTATTAGTAAGCAGAAAAATTAGATTGCTAACAATCAGGATAGAAAATATAAAACAATAAAAGCAATGAATTCCTAACTGTTACGTATCACCATTAACTTCTGCTCAAGTGAAACATTTTAACATCTTCAATCCCCTTTAAACATGGTGGTGACAACACGGTGAATTAATTTTCCTGGTGTTTCCATATACATTAGTAATTTTTAGGATTGCAGAACACTTGGAAACATGCATACCCATCAAACATTTTGAGATAATAGAAATAGGGAGACTTGGGAGGTATGCGCTTCTGCATATGGTTGTTTTTTGCTCTCCAGGGACTGCTGATTTAATTACAAAATAGTCACCCTACATTGTCTTTCTATAGGTGTATGTTATGTTTCTTCTCAGACATAAATACATCCTACCTTATTATATTTTAGTTGATTAAAATGAGACACCATGATTTATAATAAACTCCAGGGCTTATGTCACTCTGGATTGGTGTAAAATGTGGTGCTAACCAATAGCAACCATTGGCTTAATAGTACATGTTATCATAAATAAATATTTAATACATTAAACCCATATTACAGAATGAAATGTTTCTTGTGCACAACTTACTCTACATGTTTGAAAGAGACAGCACTTCAACTCTAAGAGCTTTATCGGTGAAAGGAGAGGACATCCAAACGATGGATGATATAATGCCATTATTTGATATGTTCACGTATAACAAGGTAATTATTTTCCTATGATTTTAACACATAATTTCATTCAAACTGTGTTTTTTTCACACATTGCATTAAGTGTTTTATCTATAGTAACAAAAAAAAGTATTTTCTTAACCTCTTATTTTAGTGAACATATTCCTTTGATGTTCCTGTACTCATGTATGAATATCTTTATGCCTTATTTTTCCAGGTGTTATAAAATGTGTTCGCTATATGTCCATTTTTACTTGTGCGTATGTGACTAATACTAGTATGTGACCGTCACACTCCAGCTACAAAATCTGCTGGAATTCCAAATTATATACAAAGAAGACGAAATTACCTGTGTTGAAATTCAAACGTGCAAATGCTCCAGATTATGCCTGATGCTAGTTCTTATGCTTATGTAGAACATATGAATAACATCTTTTTCTTTTCTATTTCTCTCCTTTTGCTAAGGCATCTATAACATTAGCTACCGTTGTTTTGTTAAGTTGCATGTGGGAGCTGCAATCTTGCTGTCCCATCACAATTTAAACTTTCCTTACCCTTGATTTAAGATATTGTTGAGTCGTAAACAATCTCTGGCATTAGATTTTCATGTTGGTGAAAACGCTGCCCAGTCCAGGAAGCATGTTATTATGTACTAAATGGGAAATTCACTTTAGTATCATGGGTAATAAAGACACTTAGCATTTTATGTCCTGGCTGTGCCTTAGGTGAAAGTCAGAGAAATCAAACGTGTCGTTGGATAATGTAAAATGTATATTAAAATACTAGTACAACAAGTGGTTAAAGGGTTTTCAGTTATAGATTAATTATAATTTTATCTTAAATACACTAGCTCCTCCTAAGAAAAATGTAAGTGCGGATACATACCTCTGTAGTGTCCGGATTTTGAGGAACAGTCTCTTTTTTTTTAGGACCACAATCGGGCACACCGGGCACATGATTGTTGGTACTGTGTCTAATTTCACCTTCTACTTACATTTAACGATGAGGCTACATGCTGTAAAAGTGTAGCTTCAGAGCTGCGATATGCCAGGGCTGATTTTATTATTCAGTTAAGTAATGTTTGGGAGCCAAAGCCCTGTGTCCCTCATAACTCCTTAGATGTGATTATCACAGTGTTCTATGACTCAAAAAGTCACAATTATTTGCATAGAAACAACAGAAAATGTATTACATTGTGTGACTAACCTATTCAGTTACACAGTTTTCTTTAGGTCTTGGTAAAATCCTGGCCCCTAACGATGTCTCTACCAACACCTTCCAAAATAAAACTAGTCCTCATGTAATAATACATTTGTAGTGAGGGCAGCGGTATTGCTAGGGGTGGGCTACGGTGGCTGAAGCCCCAAGTATTTACTTGGAGGGCCCATTACTACCCTTAAGTAGTACAGCAGCAGCTCTCTGATGGACAGCTGTGATATGGGGAGGAGAAAAAGAAGGGAAGGAGAAGAGAAGTGAATGAAAGGATATACTGTATGTATATGCATAGCATGTACACTCATAGAGTTGTATGTACACGATGTGTTTGTGAATTAGTGTGTGTAGGTGTATGGCGTTAGAACAAATTTGTGTGCATGTAAGTGTATGGTGTTAATGTGTGTGCATGTGTATTTGTGCATTTTGTTAGCTTGTGGTTATGGCATTAGTGTGAGCATATGGTGCTAGCTTGTGTATGTCAGCATATGGTTTGTGCATGTTAGTGTATGGTGTTAGCATGAGTGTGTGCATTAATATTTGCTGTTAGTATGTGTGGACATCAATGTAGGCTTTGTGATACCTAGAAGAGGGGGAAACGTGGTAGAGGGAGAGATTGTGTGGATGTATTTGTTTGTGTATTTGTTTGTGCATTGTTTAAGAACAAATGTGTGTGTTAGTGTATGAGTGAGTGGGTGACTAAACCCAACCATATGATAGAGAAGCTATCATATCTGTAGGAGAAAGGAGATATACAACCCTTTCAGTTGCACAGGACACTACAGAGACAGGGACACCTGGGTCTTCCTGCAGGCTGCCCATGATACATGTGGCACCATTTTGATATGAGGAGGCAAGCCACAAGCACTCAAGTAAGTTGAAAGGCAGCTAGCAAATAGAACTGTGGGAATATTTATTTTGTGTTTTTGGTTTTTTGCTTTGTTTAGGTAGCTTTATTTTAAATGCAATTTCTTAATACAATATTTTTTCACTATAAATAAAGGAATCAGAGTGATGTTGGTAAAAATGTTGGCACGCAGCACAAATCGCAGTGCATATAATAGTTCCCTTTGGGTTAAGCCCCAGTAATTTTTCGAACCTAGAGATGCCCCTGACTGAAGGCTTTGTGCCTAGGCATGAGTCGGTCAGTCAAATGTGTGAATACTATGATCAGTTCACTATACAGTATTATATGTATTATTTTTTTAAGCAAGCTAAGCAAAATAAACATAAAGAATAATTAGAAAAATATGAAATGATTGTAGTAACAATGTGATGATTATGCAAGGCAGCTCAAGTAAATAGATTTACATTGGCTGAATATAAAATTTAATAACTTAATTACTTTATCATAAAAGTTCATTTTAGAATTTCTGCAAGTCCGTTTGCTGCACCTCTCTATGCTACACTCAGTTCCAAAAACAAGAAACTGCTATATGTCCGAGCAAGAAACAGGCAGTTCAACAGCATAGCTCTTCCCCCTGACTTCATTTAAAAATCATCAGAAAAAAAATCATAGAGATGATGTAAATGTTACAAAATACTGTTTGTATGATGAAATTATGTTATTCCCACTTTCCCTTTATATATACCTAATTCATGGCACACAAATATTTTTTCTTCCGCAGGGTGCTGCACTTGTCCGAATGGTAACCAGCTTCCTCAATGACAAACTCTTCCTTAAAGGGATCAGTGTGAGTTTAGAATATCCTTTTCCTTTGTACTATTTTTTTTATTTACCTCTGTAATATTAGGAAAGGTGGCAGGGTAAGCTTTAAAACATTTATGCAAAATATTTTTTTTTTACCTCCTAAAGCAGTAATGAGCCTTCCATTTGTTTCATCACAGTCATACTTGAAGACATTTTCATACTCAAATGCTGACCAGGATGATCTATGGAATCATTTACAAATGGTACTTTTCCCAAATTTTTCCCCCTCCATCCCTACAGCATGCCTAAAATGTTCATTTTTTACATTTAAATTACACTACTAACCAGCTTCAAACCTTCTTTTTTTATAAGAGCAAATATAATTATTTTGAGTGTTTGTTTTTGATGAATAGTCAAATATTTGTTTTTTTACAAGGGCTTTAGAGGTAGATTTCTTCTGAATATATTTACTTTGAAAACAATGTATGTTATAGCAGTGGTTCACAACACAGAGGTCCAAGACCCTTGGGCTCTGCATTGTAAACCCCCCCCTACACACACACTTTTATCCTCTATCATACATGTCAGACCTGCAGGTAAGGTGTCTGTGCCCTATCTTCTGTGCTCTTGTGGTTGGAAGAGGAGCAGGGAGATGCTGCCCCTGAGCCCTCTTCTGTTGGGTCCTACTTGGCCCACAGGGGACACCACCACTTGACTGCAAAGAATCAGGTTATTGGGGCTTGGTTTTGCTGCAGCTTTTGAAACATCTGTATTTACAAGACTGTCATCATGTGTCAGTTCCCCTAGATATGTTTGTACGTCTAATATTGATTCATATATGCTTATTAATAAACAAAGCACAGTGCCCCCTCCACAAGCCATGTATACGGCTGTAATTTGAATAACACTATCTTTGAACATGTTATTGGACTTATGAAGTTAATGCTCGCTTATATGAGCCAGTGGTATGTTAACAAAACATGTCTGTGTACTCAGTGATAAAATTTTACACACAAGTTCAAAGATCCCATTTCTATTTTCAAAAAGCCTTTTTCAGTGGGCGACCATATATTGAGTATTCCAGTTTTTTTAACATTTTTGTGTGAAGCAGATAGAGAGTAGAGTTACAAAGAAACTGTAGGAAAATATATAATAATATCTTATATCAGTTATGACTAATCACACGCTTGGCTAGTATCAATATTTTTAGGATGTTATACTGCATTAATCCAGTTAGGCTGGTAGATCACATATATTCTTTCAGGTTTCTGAAATCATGTGTGCTGTAAAAAGATTATGAGCACTGCATCCTGTTTTGTAGGCCAATGTTAGAAACTATTATTAGACTATTATTGTTTTGTTATACTTATTTCAAAACCATGTTGTATTTACTTGTTATGCGGCAGATTATAATGAAATCAATATCAATTAATAGTTAAACTAATACACTATTAAGGTTTTCCATCAACTTTATGAAGATGTTGGAGATTTCTTGCTTATGTCAATCAAAGAGCCCTCATTTCCCTACCAAGAGGATACAGGGGAGACTATCTGTCCTGGAAAGACAATTCTTATATTTTTGGCCAATCAATCGTATTGGTTAGTGAACGGGTGCTGTGCAAATTAATACACCCTTTGGTTCTTAGCAAGCTAATTCCATTATTGTTGTTATATCACCAATAATGCAGAACATTTTCTAAGGTTATAGATGATCAGGATGAAGTTCAGTTACCAGCTCCATTAAGACAAATCATGGACTCATGGACTTGGCAAGAAGGCTTACCTCTTCTTACGCTAAACACCTCAACAGGGAGGCTGACTGAAGAGCAGTTCAAGGTTGACAATTCAGATAACATAACAAGCGATAGCAAGTGAGTTGGTACTTTACAATATATATTTATGAAATGATGCTCCTGATCTTGAATTAACTTTATAAAAAGTGTTAAGATTCAGTATTTTTAAATAAAATGTATATATTAATATATAGGTAGAATTATTTAGTAAGTTTTCATTTGTTTGGGGTAGGGGCTTTGTACAATTTAAAATGGGTTGTTAACACATACATAACAAATATACATGAATACATACAGATACATCAGGAGTTGAGAATCCTGCTCATGACCTTGTCATCTATCCTTATGGTACTTTTACACAAAGTGGCAGGAATAGTTTGCTTTTGAGGGCCCCACTCATGAGTTTACAATCTAAGATAGTAGTGTAAGAAATTGAAGCAAAAGCAGAGGTAGCTCTCTTTTAGCAGTAATTAGGGCTAAGTGGTTTCAGGAAGCAGAAGAGGATGTATAAATAAAATGAAAAGAGGGGTGGTGCGTCAGTGCTTGGTTTCAGGAGATGGCTAGCACACGGCTTGGGACGTAACAGAAAGACTACAAAAGAAGATAGAGGTGAAATGAGAGAAAGTATTTTTAGTTAAAAAGGGACAGGGTTATGGCTTGAAGGAGGCCAGAGGAGATGGGGATTGTGACAAAGTAGTTTACATTTATAAATACCAGCATTTGGCCAAAAAATAAACAATCTCCCTAAAATACATATATGGTACATATATAGAAAAACATGCAAGTAAACAAAATATGAGTTAATATATTAGGCTGTTTGTTCCACGTGCCAATGCCTGTTTGCATTGTGCAAATTGTTCATGCACTGACAGATTCTCTCATGCTTTTTTTTAATCTCGGACATGTCACCCCATGTGAGGTACATATAAAGGAACATATGATATCCTGACTAAAAACATAGCTAAAGCCACTTTATCCGTAAAACACAACTAAAACCAACACAACAAATAAATTGCTCAGAGTACGTGGAACAAACATAGATTTTTGTTTTCTCTCTGGAGAGGTGGGGAATGCCCACAACTCAACTTTGACTTTTTGTCAATTAGGTTTAGGTGTGGTTCAGCAGACATTCACTGACTTCTTGTGGTGGCTGCTGGAAAATGTGGTTCCTTTGGTTAAGACATGTAGAGGTTACAGGCTATATATAAATTATGTTGTGGTTCAGATGTTTCACATTGCATGACAACTACAGCTAATCTGCAATCTTTTTTTTTAGCCATACCTGGATTGTTCCTGTTTCCTGGATAAAAAATGGGATCCAACAGCCCATGGTTTGGTTAACCAACAGGTCCAGTAAGTAATAAAAAAAATAGGGAAAAGAAAAGAAATGCCTGTGTGCTAAGCTAGTTCCAGGCTCAAACAATACAAATGTGTAAAACGAGGCCTAGCAAACAGGTGTAAGCATGCTGCAAATACAGTGTATTGGCTGTACAGTGTATACAAAAACAAAAACTGTCTGCGCTTCTCACCCTAATAAAGTTGGCAACAACATATATAAACATAATATAAATGAGAGGTTTTGGTTATATGAATTGGCCAAAGCATACTAGAGCTCACATCAAGGCGCATAGTGGGCACTATGCATGATTGAGGGAATTAATGAGTATCTGTAAATGATTAGTATTTGTAAATGAGGAAATTAATATATGAATGAATGTTTGTGAATAATAAATGAATTAAGTAATGAATACGTGTGTGATTGCATGGATGTGTAAGTGGGGGAGGGGGAGCATTGCACAGGGAGGCTGTTTGAGGATACCACAGGCAGGTTGTTGATGGGCAAAAGGTGGGAAGTCCTATGCTTCCATTCTGGGTGTTGGGCAGATCCTGTGAGTGAAATCTGGGTGCTAAGGGGAGGCATTAATTCACAAGAGGGTGTTGGCTGGGGGCATCACATAAATCAATACTAAAGGGGGTCTGGGCGGTGGGATAAATATACAACGTGGGGCTGACTGCATTGGCCATGTTTTCCAGGACACATATAACTTTTACATTCTGCTGAACAGCCCAGATAAAATGCTGCCCTGCAGTATGAGGGATGTATAGACTCATGGAAGGAACAAACTAGTCAGATATACATCCCCCATACTACAGGGCAGCATTTTATCTATGCTGGCGGCATCAATACACAAGGGTAGCAACTGGGGTCATTACACAAAAGGGGGCAAAAACACTAAAAGGGGGGTCAACGTCAAAGCAGTGTGGAAAATACTTTTTTTAAATTATTATTGTTTTAGCTTAGCCCATCTGGTGGGTGTCAGAGCCTGTCCTGTTGTGTGTGTCTGGGTGTCAGTGTGACAGGGCCTGTCCTGGTGTGTGTGTCTGGGTGTCAGTGTGACAGGGCCTGTCCTGGTATGCGTTTGTCAGTGTGTCAGAGCCGGTCCTGGTGTGTGTGTTTGTGTGTGTGCCTGTTTAAGTTGAACTATAGTCACTTAAAAGGACAAAACTTTCTAGGCCCAGAAATCAATAAGCAGAAAAGTAAAGGTTTTGTATTTCAATCTGCATATTTTATTAAAAAGGATTAGTTGTGTTAAATGTGGCTTCAGGCGTCCCATGTATGATGACTTTTTTTAGTGTACTGACGTACTCCCAATCCCATCCCATCACATTGCATTAACATGTGTTAGAAAAGAAAATCAGGAAAAGATGTGCATGGATGGTGGGCTGACTCGGTGGCGCAATGGGCCAGCCCTCCCCTGAACAACTGAACCACTCATAACAGAAGCTTACTGTTTTCTCCCCTTTTTTCCCTCAGGGTACAGCTGGACTGTTCTGCGCTAAAAAAAAAATTCTTGCTGGCGGCCAACAGCAATTTTTGGCTTGTACATATGTCCTTTTATGAATTTACACTGTAGTGAGAAATTATGCTTATTTTTTTTTTTACATTGTGGTTTTTATATTTCATACCTGTTCCTGTGTGCTTTGATAAGCTTTTGTGCTTTTGTGGAGCGCAGTGGTAGAAATGCTTTTTAAAAGCTATCTACAGTCCTGTGATTTGACTAAGAGATACCCCTTCCCTTCCCCTTCGTAAATGTTATTCCATATTACACTTATTTTTTTCCATTTTCCCATCTGAAATCTCCTGTTTTTCTTTCTGTTTTTCAACTTTTATTGGAAGAATCCCAAAGAAAGAACAATACTCTTTTTCTTCAGACTGAGGGAAGATCTTTATTTCCTGAATATTTGTGGATAATTTTTTTGTGATGTTCTACATTTATTTTCATTTATTTCTTGTAGTGGGTAACCATATGTAAACAACATTAAATGGGTCGTAGGAAAAATGTAATTAAGATTAAACAAAGACAAATGTCCATCCTGTTCAACTCTGCTGTTGATCCAAAAGAAGGCAAAACACCCTAGTATTGATTTACAATTAGTGAGTGTAGAAATCCCAATCTCTTGAAATATTTATTACTATAAATGGTTTTGCCCTTATATACCAGTTAGTTATAGGACTGAACGGGAGTTGTATCCACCAGTTAGCTTTTAGTTCATGTTTTTTGGCCAGAAACTATTTATTGATAGAAGTTTATTTTGTTACTAATTATTAAAATCTATGTTTTATACTGATTTCTAGTCTGTACTCCAATCGGATTTTCTGGTTTGGTTGACAAGTTATACTCTATTTCATAGTCGTATAATTTAATACTGAAGGTACTGTTTAAATGGTGATGCATTTATCAGCGCTATGACTGCAAAAAACCGGGCAGTCTCTTGCAGATCTGTATTATATAATTCCCTTGTGAAAAAAAATGAATTCCTTCCATTGACACATAAAATAATTATTTCTTGCCATTTCAGATATTTTTCCAGGAATGAAATTTGCATCGGATGATAAATGGATTGTGTTAAATATTAATGTAACAGGTTACTATCGAATAAACTATGATGAAGAACACTGGAATCGCCTGGCTAAACAACTCGAAAAAGATCACAAGGTGAAAAATGTCTATTGATATAGTAATTTGAATATGGAACTATACTGTTTACTGGCACTGTAAGCGTCAAATCATATAAGCACGAAAAACATACCTTTCCTTATCTTGATTTTGCAGGGACTAATCTGTGATTAGATGATTAAGACATAGCTTTTCAATCAAAGACAGACAAGTAATTTCAAACTGCATTCAGATTGGTGAACCATTCTTTTATTAATCTGTAACCTAGCAGTCTTTAAGCCCTTAAGGCTGGAGGACATAATATTTTGTTCCTGCATGTAAAAAAAAGGATATGATATTACTTAATCCGCTACTGTCACCGATCTTGGATAATTGCAGTGCCAGGCAGAGGAGCTGCAATTAATAGGAGACGCTTTTCTCGAGGAGCCAATCACATGCACATTGTTAATGTCTATCAACATTTCTATTGGTTGTGATCGCTGCCTTTCTGTTGTTCTGCAGGGGGCACAGAGAAGCAAAAAAGACAAAACCAAAGGTCCACCTTGGCTTTTGCAGTGATTTACTGTGGAGCATGAGTTAATGTTCATTCTGTGTACTGAAGCCAAATGGTTATGCGTAGCAGCCTCTATGCACTAAACTGGCACTTAATAAATCCCCATCAGTGGTGCACATGTTTAGTGCAAATTGTACACAAATTACTAATGGAAATGGATAATGATAACTCAACAGGCTTTGTTGACCATTAGACATAAACATGAAACCACTTGCCTTTATATCTTTTAACGTATGTGTCACTTGTGCAGGTTTTTCCATTGGTTAACAGAGTCCAGTTGATTGATGATGCGTTTATGTTGGCAAAGTGAGTATGAAATACAGTCTAGAATGAATATATCAAATGCTTCAAAATAAACATTGAACTGAAATGTGTTGCCCTACCCACACGGCTAACCATATTTGATGTCTAAAATAACACCCATCCCATAATTTAAATAAAAATATGGAAAATAAGGTCTAACAAGAAATTCTCTCTCTTGTCATAAACCTACAAAATGTTAACTTTAGTGGTGACAAACACAGATAAAACAACATATCTTACAGACCCAAATGGGTCACTAATCAGTGAAATTACCGTATTTGCTCGATTATAAGACAAGGTTTTTTCCAGAGCAAATGCTCTGAAAAATACCCCTCGCCTTATGATCGGGGTCGTCTTATAATCAGACCTCCAATAGGTCTGACTATGAGACTAAGATCCTCCTGTGTTATGCCCCCCTCAATTTACCGGTGCTTCTGAGTCCCCGGTGCTTAGTCCGGGCAGCATGTAGAGCTCTACTCGATTCGCGTAGAAGACTTCCGCTGCAGCCGGGAGGAGGTGCGGTTAGCAGCGGGGTTTGTGTGCGTCCATCGCGCAGACCTTCCTCAGCTGTCAGAGATCAGAGTTCCCCGCACCGGGGCGGCCGGGGAACTCTGACAGCCGGGGAAGGTCTGCGCGATGGACGCAGAGAACCCCCGCTGCTAACCGCACCTCCTCCCGGCTGCAGCGGAAGTCTTCTACGCGATTCGAGTAGAGCTCTACACGCTGCCCGGACTACGCACCGGGGACTGAGAAGCACTGGTAAGTTTGGAGGAGGGAGGGAGTGTTAAATGGGGGGCATAAGGCATTTCTAGAGGCAGCGTGATCTATGAAATACCTTTTAACCCCCTTAATGCCACTCTTCCTCCAGAAATGCCTTTTAACCCTCTATACACCACTCTGCCTCCTGAAATGCCTTATACCTCCCTATACGCCACTCTGCCCCATAATATGCCTTTTAACCCCTAAATGCCAGAGTGGCATATAGGGGTATAAGGCAATTCTGGAGGCAGAGTAGGGGGTTGTGCATATAGAGGGTTAAAAGGCATATCATCGGGCACAGTGGCATTTAGAGGGTTAAAAGGCATATAATGGGGCACAGTGGCATATAGGGGGTATAAGGCATTCCTGGGGCAGAGTGGCAAGCCTGGGGGCAGATGTGCATAACTGGGGGGGCAGGTTGAAAAAAAAGGAAATAAAAACAAAATATGTTTCTCAATCACAGCTTTTATTTAAAAAAAAAATAGTTTACATCAATTAACATTTACTGGTAAAACTTTTTTCTTATAGGGTCGTCTTATATTCAGGCTTTTTTTTTCTAAATTAATATTCAGATTCAGATTTATTCAGGGTCGTCTTATAATCAGGGTCGTCTTATAATCAAGCAAATACGGTAATAAGGTTGAAAATATCAAAAGAAAATGAGTGTTGTAAAAAAAAAAAAAGAATGTAAACATCAGCTAAAGATTCCATTTTCAAGCAGATGAAATTGTCAGGGTTAAAGATAATATAGCTAAACTCATTGGTGGATTACAATCTTCAGGATGTTTTAAACTGTATATTTTACTTTTCTAGAGCTGGCTACATTCAATATGAAACTGCTCTTGATTTAACAAAATACCTTAAGAAAGAAGATGAAGTCATTGTATGGAATACAGTCCTGAAACATTTTATGTCTATTCATAACCCATTTATCAATTATGACTCCTTTCCATTAATCAAGGTATGGATAACTCTCTTATTAAACATTACGTTTGTAGCAGATGTGCAACCTTTATACAATAGTTCTTTATTTTATATCTTGATAAAATACGTTTATATATATATATATATATATATATATATATATACATATATATATATTAAAACGTATTTCATTAGCAGAAATGAGAGACCATAAAATCCCAGTGCCCCTGCTATGCATGTATATATCCTGCTTATAATAAACAGTGCCCTCCATTAATATTGGCACCCTTGGTAAAGTATGTTTGTTTATTTGTTGATGAAAGGGTCAATAATAAAGACACTTTTTCACAGCATTCTTTGCTATTTACCAAGGGTGTCAATATTAGTGTAAATATCTGTGTTCTAGATCATGCCATTGAACTGCAATATTAGTATTTGCTTACCCGCATTTATATAACAGAATAATTTAATAAATGAGCCAGTGGTATGTTAACAAACACCTTGTGTGGGCTTGGTAACAGTGGCGGAACTACCAGGGTCGCGACTGTGACCGGGCCCTGGAGTTCTGCCAGTCAGGGGGGCCCAAGGGGTGCCGAGTGGTCGTTTTCAGCAACCGCTCGGCACCCTTCTGTCTCGTTTGCTCCCTGCCGCTGCCGCCTGCCTCAGCGCTGCCCCGACTGCAGTGGTGGGAGCGTGAGGCACCTGTCTCGGGTGCCGGCACTTCACGTTGAGCAGAAGTGAAGCCGTGCGCACCGCGGCAGAGCAGCGAGACAGAGGCCTCGTGCCCCCACCACAGGACTGCACAGTAAGTGACCTACAAAAGGGGGAAGGGAGAGGGTAGATAGTGAGAAGGGGGGGTAGGGAGAGGGTAGATAGTGAGAAGGGGGTAGGGAGAGGGTAGATAGTGAACGGGAGGGATAGGATAGATAGTGAAAGGGAGGTCGAGGGTAGATAGTGAAAAGGGGGGGGTAGATAGTGAAAAGGGGGGGTAGGGAGAGAGTAGATAGTGAGAAGGGGGGTAGGCAGAGGGTAGATAGTGAGAAGGGAGGGAGAGGTGGTAGATAGCTTGAGAATGGGGGGGGAGGGGGGAGATGGTGTGAGAAGGGGGTGGATTGGGTTGGGGGGGTCCCTTAACAGATTCTCACACCGGGGCCCTGAGGCTTCTAGTTATGCCCCTGGTTGGTAATAAAATAGTACAGACATTATTTTTGCACTTAGAAGTCTTAAGGGGCCCCATAAGTACCACTTTTCCCTGCACCACAGGGCCTGTGTTACAACCCTGTCCATTACATCAACAGGGACTTTTATAACATCACATTCTAAATACATAAACATTGATATGTAGTTGCCCCCCCCCAATTCGCAGCAATAACAGCTTTCTGTGGGAAATGTTGTCCGTTCATCCAGTAGAGCATTTGTGAGGTCAGGCACTGATGTTGCATGAGAACGCCTGGCTCACAATCTCTGTTTCAGTTTATCCCAAAGGTGTTCAGTAGGGTTGAGGCCAGGCCTCTGTGTGGGCCAGTCAAATTCTTCCTCACCAAACTCATCCAACCATGCCTTTATGAACCTTGCTTTGTGCACTGGGGCACAATCATGCTGCAATAAGGAAAGGGCCTTCCTCAAAGTTGGAAGCATAGCATTGTCCAAATTATCTTGATATGCTGAAACATTATGATTTCACTTCACTGGAAGTAAGGGGCCCAAACCCTGAAAAACAGCCCCATACCATTGTTGGCACAATGCAGACAAGCAGGTAACATTCTCCTGGCATCCATCAAACCCAGACTCGCCCATCAGACTACCAAACAGAGAAGCGTGATTCGTCAATCCTCAGAACACATTTCTATGCTTCCAGAGTCTAGGCTTAAATGCAGCTGCACGACCATGGAAACCCATTCCATGAAGCTCCGGCTGCACAGTTTTTGTGCCAGTGGAAGCGTTGGTGACTTTTACGAAACAGCACTTGGTGACCCCGCTCTTATGACCTTATGTGGCTCAGTTGTTGCTGTTCCTAAATGCTTCCACTTTACAATAATACAACTTACAGTTGACCGTGGAATGCAGACTACGTGGTGCTTGACCCTATGCGTCTGTGGCAGTAGGTCTGATTGAAACACTGGTATAGTGTATTTGAAATGAAGAAAAAAAACTTAAAAGATAAAATGTTGAATGTAAAAATTAGGTAATATAGTTACCAGCATAGGCTGGAACTTTGTTTTGCTTCTGAGTATTTAATTCCAATCGCTCTTTTTTATAATGTCTTTTTTTTGTTTTGTTTTTTTTTTAGAAATATCTCTTACACAAAATGAATCCAATATTCCAACACTATGCAAGTATGGTTCGCAGAAATTTTGATGAATCAGCAGATGACTATTTCATTCAGTATGTATTGCTTCTTATGTGCTATTTGTGATTCAACTATACGAAACAGCTCCTTGATGTCTTTCCTACTCAGAATATTGCCTGCAAAAGTCCCATTTGCTAAAAAAGTAATTGTATGTTGTATATTGCCAGAATGTGGTTGGCCCAGTGACTAACTCTTGCCTTCAAGGATGGCTAAAATATCCTTAAGGGGAACGCCACTTGTGATTCAGGAAGATATAGCAAGGGGGGTGGTGTTGGTGCCTTAAGCATAGAAAATTAGAGAACACAATATTTTGAGGTCTGCTCCCTTAACTCTCAGGGTTATCCTATACAAGATATGTGCTGAACTGGAATAATATACATAGTGTGCTATGTCAGATGACTTATGATGACTTTAAACCAAATCCCTCAGAGACTGGTTACATGTTATATTTCCTTTGTTGCATTAAATGTGATGATTAATTTTATTCAATCTTCTTTTCTGCTTTAGTACAATAATCGATGACATTTTTAAAGCTGCCTGTTCACTTGGATTGCAAGATTGTTTGGATCTAGCAAGTGAACTCTTTAACAAATGGATGAACAACCAATCTACAAATGCGTATGTAATTAGTAAATACACACAGAAAGATTGTCTTTTAAATGGTCTTGGGTTCGTACATTAGAGAAATATAGTATGTACTTCACATTTTGGAGTAAAACAATGGGTATCATCCCAGTGAGCAAAGGTGAGAGAGCTATAGGTGGGATATATATACACACATTTTGAGGTTATTTACAAAAAGGGAAAGAAGGAGCCCTGTCTTGGTTAATAGGTGGGTCTAAGCACCCTTGTCATTTTTTACATTTATTTTCATTCACTTTTGTAAATTTACTGCAAACTCACATTTTCTACCAACCTACATGCACCCACGTTTTAGTGAATAGACCTGTTTGTGATAGTTAGAATTCTTTTTTGCGAACAGTGTACTTGCTCAAGAATTCCTGCACAAGCCTCTTCACTGCAATATTTTTTTACATTTAATTTTCTTTCACATTACTTTTTTTTAATGAGAGTTTCATTCTTTGTTTTTATGTGTGAATGAACAATGCAAAGGAAGTGGTTATGTGTGAATTGCCTAAAAAGATGTTGTGAGTGTTAATGAATATCACTTTGGCTGCTTTCTTCTTTGCTTGGTAAAAATCTTATTTATGCTACCTTTTTAGGTGATGTCCTAGTTCTTGCTCCATTTAACATTTTCAGAATTCAGAATATAGTGGTAATCATATTATAGGTTGACAGAAAGAAACACATTAATGTTGATCCAGTTTTAATCCATGTAGATTTTCTAAATCCCAGTTTCTAAAAACAAGATTCCTGAAGGGAGTTAAATCATTGACATTTATAGAGCAGAGAGTATGATCATTTACATCCCCCCCCAAAAAAATTTGTGTTTTTACATTTTACAAATGAGTTCAGAACTTGACAAGAAAAAGTGAATTAACCCTTTGGAATTACCCAGTTTTCTGCATTAATTGTTTATAAAATGTGATCTGATGTACATCTAGGTCACAAGTATAGACAAACACAATGTGTGTGAGCTAATAACACAAACAATAATATTCCTTCATTTCTTTATTGAACACCCCACTAACCCCTTAATGACAAGACATTTCGTGCTCCCACCTATATTATAAATTGTTTTTTACAGGACAACCTGCTAAATAGATTCTACTAATTGTCCTGAGTCTAGAAATACCCAATGTTTTTATGGTTTTTTTTTTTTTTTGCCTTTTTCTGCACGTTATGGGGCAATAAGTACCAGTAGCGTTTTGCTATTTCAAAATAATTTTTTCCCAAAGCTGGTCATTCTGCCCCATGTGCCATTTCGGGTATCTTTGAAGCTGGCCAATGCAATTTACCCCATCAAACCATATATTTTTAAAAACTAGACACTCCAAGGTATTAGAAATGCTTGTATTTTAACCATTTCCATGCACTAATTTTACCACCAGCCTTTGTCAAACTTTATGGTAGTAAAACATCTTTGTATTTTTTTCACACACGTATTTCAGGTATGAATTTACCGCTCCTGGTATATGTCCCTGTCAAACAACACCCCAGTATGGGTTCAGTGACATCTCTGAGCGCAGTGATACCCCCACATGCATGGGTTATTTGGGAGGTAAAAGGGCCACCTTTGTGAGGTGTGTATTTTTTGGTGGCCATGTCCCATATTTGGGACATCTTTGAAGCCGGCCAATTCAATTTACCCCATCAAATCATACATTTTTTAAAACTAGGCACCCTATGGGCATTTATAATGCCAGTATTTTAACTCTTTCCATGCCGGAATTTGTTTGAAGATATAGCGTGAATTGTAGGACTATTTATTAAATATTATTTATAGACAAATTTGAAAATTAGTTGAAAGAGATAACTGTTTCATTGCCGTCAAAATTAATGAACCTTCAATGACTACTGCACTAAGCACATTTTAGCACAAAAGAATGTTTAGGTCATAACAAACTAAAGAGCAAGTTTTTTCAAACTGAGTTTTCAAAGGGTATTTTTTTGCTAACTGAATTACTGTTATGTCTGCAGCATACCGTTCTTCCATGGGATGAATAACTAACTGTAATATTCCATTCATCAGAATACCTTATTCCATTCGGAATTCTATCAGTTGCTATGCCATTGCACATGGTGATGAGAAGCAGTGGGAGTTTGCATGGAACATACTTAACAAGTCAATGGCACAAGATCATGTGGAACACAGCTATCTTAAACAAGCTCTGTGTTGCACAAAAGAGCCCTGGCTGATTCATAGGTAAGAAATCTAATAAGATATCACATTGGCAAATACCTCAACCTGCTACCGTTCTCTTGATTTTATTAAAAAAAGAGTTTAGTGGACTAAATATGGACACAGGTAAACTGGTGTGCAAATTAACTGGGACAAGCATTAATTTTAATAAGGCTTCATTTTGTTACAGCAGCGTGCTGTAACAAAGAATCTGGGCTTCGGCCTACAAAAGGCTTACCCAGAGTATCTTACGTTGACGAGAGAAAACCAGTTTGACCTGGAAGAGAGAATGTTGTGGCTCTTAAAGGCCATCTATACTGTAATAGATATTGCTAAGGCTCTAGGTGTGGGGAATAAAATAGAAAGGGTAAAAGCGCTAGAAAGATAAAACAATTAGGTAGTAAAATAAGTCTTTAAATCTTGGTTTAATTAGTCTTTTGTTTTGTAGCTATATAGCCGCAGACCACTTGCCAAGGATCCCTCTTCTTGGCTGGATAGTAGAACAGTAGTTACAGAGGGGTAGTGGTTGTGCTTCACACAGATAGTGGTTATTAAAAAGACAGAAAAGCACAATGGTGTAGTATGTCTTATCAAGCAGATGAAATAAAAAGCCAAATTATGGTGCTCACAATTTGTGGGGGCTTAATGATTAGCCCCCAAATATGCGCTTGGCCGATATGACCCTCGCCTAGGCATATTCTTGCGTCGTACTCTTACGGTCCTTTTGATGACTTTTTGGAACATGGTGTACATGCGAAATTGCGAAGAAAAGGCAGACATAGTGCTTTCCATATAAAAAGTACAATTAAAAGTAGAATATGGTGTCAGTTATACTCACTTTTTGGTGAGCAATGTTGGAATTGCTCACTCACTCCTTTGCACTTAGGTGGTATGATCTGCACCTAGGATATAGTGGTAGTAGATGGTTTTTTCATATATTATATTTTCACTAGGTTTTATTACCAGCTTGAATAAATATTTTTTAAAAAAAATAAGTTATTCTTGCTCCTGGACTTGTTTTTACTTTATTATATATTTTATCCGGAAAACCATCTACTACCGCTATATCTGCTATCAAAAACATTTCATAGGAAGAGTGTCCAGATTTTGCAAATATGGTTATTATCTTAGCATCAAAATCCTACTTCAAGTACTTGAATGAAAATAAAAATGAGGGCTTCTTGGCCATCAAAACCAACACTAACAGAGCTACCTGTAAAAGATTATCATAATGTTTAGCTTTTGTGGCTAATGCATATATTGGGCAGCGCAAACAAATTTAATGAAATACTGGTAAAGCTGAACCAACATTTAATAATTACATCTTGCCTTTAGTGGAGCTCATAAAACAGAGAGTCTAGCCAATTGGTAAGTGTATTCATGGGCATTTATAAAAAATCTAATTGTATGCTTACAATGCAAATAGTGATACAGAATGATACTGTTTTTTGGAAGATATTTACAGAACACTTTGGAAGAGAACTCACCAAGTGCTTTGGCGATAATCCTGTCAATGGCCACAGAAGATATAGGAGGGCACATTGCTTGGGACTTTTTGAAAGAGAATTGGCAGCGCACTAACATTCCGTAAGTTGTGGGTAGTTGTTTGAATTACATTGTAGGATGTGTAGAGCCAGCTTTCCTGTTTCCTACACAACACTTAAGCCGCGTAGTTTATGTTGAATGTTTGTGAATGAATGTTTGTGAATGAGTGTGTGTGTGATAGCATGGATGTGTAAGTGAGGGGGATTGCATGGCATAGGGAGGCTGTAATCACATTCCTATAATGCCCAGGTTCCAGCATGTACTGGCTGCCTGGGCATGATAGGAGTGTGATTGCTGTTAGCAATTATATATTTTTATATATAGTTGATTATTTTTGTCCCACACTTTTATTAAAAGTAAGTAACACACCAAAATTGGACAGAAAAATTCAATAACAGTATTAATATTTATATATGATTGCTAACAGCAATCACACTCCTATCAGGCAACAGTACATGCTAGAACCGTTAATAGTATTAATATTTATACAGCATGACTGTTATTATTATATACTGAGGCAAACATTGACGGTGGTACAGCATAACTGTATCATTATATCTATCATTATATAGCATAAATATTAATTTATATATATATGATTGCTAACAGCAATCACACTCCTATCATGCCCGGGCAACAGTACATGCTAGAACCTGGGCATGATAGGCGTTTGATTGCTGTTAACAATATTGTTATTGATTTTTTGTCTAATTTTGGTGTGTTACTTTTTTTGTTAAACTTTTTTTTTTGTTTTTAAAGGTGGGGGGGCATTTTTGGTTTCGGCCAAGTGAATGCTGAATTTTACTTTCATTGCATCCCTAATATATACTAAGCCAGACACTGAAGTGGTAGACCTACACCGCATAAATGGTTGGCTTAGGATATAGTGATAGGGGTTATGCTGTACCACCGTCAGTGTGTGCCCCAGTATATAGTGATAGGTGTCATGCTGTACTCCGTCAATGTTTGCCTCAGTATATAGTGATAGGTGTTATACTGTACCATCATCAATGCGTGCCTCAGTATATAATCATAGCAGTTATGCTGTACCACCGTCAATGTTTGCCTCAGTATATAATGATAACAGTTATGCTGTACCACCGTCAGCGTTTGCCTCAGTATATAATGATAGTTATGCTGTACCACCATCAATGTCTGCCTCAGTATATAGTGATAGGTGTTATGCTGTACCACCGTCAATGTCTGCCTTAGTATATAATGATAACAGTTATGCTGTACCCCTGTCAATGTTTGCCTAACGATAGAAGCTATGCAGTTTTAAAGTGTGTGTGTGTGTGGGGGGCACATACAGAATCTGCCCCAGGTGCCAAATACTCTAGGTACATCCCTGGTCCAAGGGCAGGCACAGCGAGTTTTAAAGCGGCCGAAAGACCACCTCCGCCGGCCGCTTAATTGTTTTAAGACGGCCAGTGTGCCTATTCCATGCCACAGGGCCAGACTGGCCCACCGGAAAATTTCCCAGTGGTCCGTCTGGCCCGTGGGCCTGGCGGCCAGCAGACCAACATTCAAAGCGTGCGTCATCTTTGTCCCACCCCTTTTAAGATGAGATATATACATACACGCATATACATATACACCGTATATATGTTTTTTTCAGTGGTATGATTTAATGGTGGAAATGATTAATGTCCCCCCAGTTTTGACTGTGGTATCTAATGCCCCCCCCATATATTGTTTCTAGAGTCGCCACTGCTAATTACTGATCGCTCTGAAATGTTATCTGCTTTTAATATTGCACCTGCATATTATATTATGGCACGTCACATCAGAATTCATACATTTTATTCCTCAAGTACCCTCGTGTATGTTTTGGGATCTCTGTCTAGCATAAAGGCAGCCTCTTGTGCTTCTGTAACAAGGGGCTACAGAAAATTATGATTAAGTACTGTATTTGTGTACCTCTGTACTATATCATATATGTCTTCTAGATGTGACTCTTAACAGGCTACCTATGCATGTTCATTTTGAATTCAGGAGTAATTTGTAGGGATCAATTTGTAAAGTTATCATTCCTGTATGATTCCAGAGTGTCTTGGAGTCCCAACTTTGCTTATACATTATGAAAAGGGCTGATTGCTAAATCTCTACTTTGGTTTTTATTTAGGCTTCAAGACGTTGATTTTTTCCATAAAACATTGCTACCGGCATTTGGATGGAAAATAATTTCAGAAACACAGTACCAAGAGGTATATATGTGTGTTTTATCCCTTGAAATCATTGACAAAATATACATATGAAGGTAGCTCTGAAAAAGTAATTTCATTTAAACCTCTATCTAGCTATATATATGTATTTATACAAAAAAAAAAATTTATGCATCTCTCCCTATATTGCACTTCAACTCTGTAGCAGTCTTTCCATGGTGTTTTCTGTGTAATGTGAAACAAATTCACAATTAAAAAGTTACAATTTGCAGGTAAAAATTGTTACAATTAGTATACAATATGTATAAAATATAATAAAAGGCCCATTTGTACCATCCCTTTCACCCCATGCTTCTAATGAAATGCGTGTTTAAAGCCCACCTAGACACCCCACCTATCTATTGCAAAGCACCCCTTGTCCACCGCTTTGCACCGCTTGTTCAACCTATATTTAGTGCTATCTTATAAAGATAGCACATGATGACCTTAAGTCCTTGAATCTTAAGCTTATGTAAGCCATCACTTATGAGCTGGGGAAGGTGGGCAATTGGTTAATTATGTGCCTTTCAGACAAGGACATGCAAGTTGTCATTTGTCTTGCATAGTCTTGCCTGCAACTTGCAAGATTTAAGGCTACATGCTTTCGTATATACTCACTAATATACCATTTACATGAGAGTAGATTCTCATGTAAATGGTATATTAGTGAGTACCCTTAACTTGACTGACCACTGTACTTTTTAGTGAACAGACTCATTGAAGAGATTAATACCTTATTAGATATTTACAGAAATTGTTGTGGGGTAAGTATAAACAACCAAAATTAAGCAGAAGAGCCTATAAACAGAAAAACCTTTATATATTACACAATGAAAAAGCCAAGAAAAAAATACACTGTGTTGTACACAGTGCCACTAATCATACAAGTAAAATGTATCATATAGCTTTTAAGTCCTATATCCTCTAGCACTTGTCATGTAGGGAGTAACTTTTCACCCATGCATTTTTCTAGTCATTTAGCTAGTACAGGGCTTGACAAATTTGTTTTGACTCTAGGAGCCAGGATTTTTTTGACCTATACTCACACTTTGCCCCAGCCCTTTGCCCTGCACCCACACTTTGCCCTGCACCCACACTTTGCCCTGCACTCACACTTTGTCCCAGCACTCAGTCTCACACTTTGTCCCAGCACTCAGTCTCACACTTTGTCCCAGCACTCAGTCTCACACTTTGCCCCAGCACTTTGCCCTACACTCACACTTTCCCCCAGCACTTTGCCCCTACACTCACACTTCCCCCCAGTACTCAGTCTCACGCTTTGCCCTGCGCTCACACTTTGCCCCAGTACTTTGCCCTGCAATCACACGTTGCCCCAGCACTCAGTCTCACACTTTGCCCTGCACTCACACTTTGCCCCAGCACCTCGCCCCAGTAATGCACATTGCACTCCCACATTGCACTCGCTTACCTCAGATATGCCCTCGTTCCAAGTAGCAGAAAAGTTTCCGTGGGCAGCAGAACTTTCTTAATCCAAGCTTGTCACATCCGGCCCTCACCGGGGTCACGTGACTGCATAAAGGTGGGGACTGCAGAGCGCGTAGCAGAAGCGGAGAAACGATCCCGGAGGAGGTGAAGCGAGCTAACAGCTTAACAACAAATCGATCATTCGACGAATCAATAATGAAAATCGTTGACAACGATTTTCGTTATCGATTATTATCGATTTTATCAATTGGTTGTTGTAGCCCTACTTCAGATGCAGCTAGGGATGTACCGAAATGAACATTCTGGACCGAAACCGAAAATTGAGGATTCATTTGACTGAAAACTGAAACCGAAAATGACCCCCCCGCCTTTAAAAAAAATAAATAACCACACTTTTAATAAAAGTAAGTAAAACACCAAAGCTGTACAAGAAAAAATAAATAACAATATATATATATATATATATATATATATATATGTATATATATATATAATTATTGTTTACAGCAATCACAGTCCTGCCCAGACATACCCACGTTCCAGCATGTACTGGCTGCCTGGGCATGATTGGACAAAAAAAATTCAATAACAATATTATATATATATATATATATATAATATTGTTATTGAATTTTTTTGTCCAATTTTGGTGTGTCTATCACACTTTTATTAAAAGTAAGTAACACAAAAATTGAACAAAAAAATTAAATAACAATATTAATATATACATGATTGTTAACAGCAATCACACTCCTATCATGCCCAAAATTGGACAAAAAAATTAAATAACAATATTATATATATATATATAAATATATAAAACCAGCAATCACAGTCCTTCCCAGACATACCCAGGTTCCATCATGTACTGGTTGCCTGGGCATGATAGGAGTGTGATTGCTGTTAACAATCATATATATATATATATATATATTAATATTGTTATTGATTTTTTTGTCCAAAATTGTTAACAGCAATCACACACCTATCATGCCCAGGCATACCCAGGTTCCAGCATTCACTGGCTGACTTGGCATGATAGGAGGGTGATTGCTAACAGCAATCACCCTCCTATCATGCCCAGGCAAGCAGTACATGCTGAAACCTGGCTTGCTGTCCCCCTTGTGTATTGATGCTGCACATCACTTAGAGCCCCCCTGTGCCATGCTCCTCCCCCCACTTACACAAACATGCTATCCCACACACTCATTCATATACTCATTGATACACCCTCCTTCACCCCCTTACCTGCAATGCAGACTTCTCATTCGCAGACTTCTGTAGGGGCCCTGCTGCTTCTTTCTCTGCCTCTCTGCACAAGCTTCTCTTGTCCCGCCCCCTGGGAGGAGGAATGGAGCAGTCATGTGACGTGAGATGAATTTCCTGCTTCCTGTGGCGAGTACAAGAGACGCTGCTCGCACAGTAAGAGCAACACACAGTTAAGCAGTCTGGCCCCTGCAGGGATACGTTTTGGCCATTTTGTTTTGGCCACCGATATATCGGTGCATCCCTAGATGCAGCGTTCGTTATTGCACCATGGTGCAAACTTTGTTTGACAGGCTGACAAACACCTAGGCGCCAGGACAAAATTCTCAGTCACCATGGCGACCTGGCGCATGGGATTTGTCGAGCCCTGGGTTAGGACATGTATGGGTGAAAGTTACTTAAAATGTAACATCCTCTCTATTATTTCTATGCTGGCACAATTAACCTACCAGTGGACTACATATATTATTATCAGTGAGACACCTCTACTCTTGAACATATTTCCCCAACCTGTGGTAACGGTCCACAGAGTACTCCTGATGAGCTGATGAATTGTTAATTCAGAAAATCTGTTATAGGACCAGAGAACGCTACTTTCTCTTATATAGTAATGCCAACTAAATAACACTTTTTGAACACTGATGTAATTAATTAACAATGTGTCTTCCTATTGCACTGGTGAATTAGGAAACAAATAAGGAGTTAACATTAGCACAGTCTAGTGAGTAATAAGAGATTAAAGTACTTAAATACATAACCATATAAAATAATGGTAATCGATATGTGATGTATTTGTTTGTGGATAAACCAAGAGGTTAATGGAATATTTCCATTACTTTCTAATGTATAGGTACAGGATTTCATTATAAGAACATCGGAGGGTAAAACCAGAAACAATCTACTGGAGAAACTTGAAAGCTATAGGAGAGCCAATCTGCAATGGATCAACACTGTAAATACCCAAATTATTGTCTGGTTACGGAAGAACACAGAGGAATCAGATCTCTGAACGAATCAATTTATATATAATTAAAAGATGATTATTTTTTAGTTTTTCTAAGCTAAACTGTTCTGTGTATAAATGGTTTCACTATTTTGTGCCTAAACAGCAGAACTAAAGTTATATATATATTTTTTTACATTTTCTTGGAAGAATGTGAATAAATTTGCTCTGATTTGTGGATGGGTATTATTTTGTGTGCTTTTTTTACTGCGATAAACGGAGACGTAACAGGACTCTTGGTTTCTAGGTCAGGGATGGAGATCCTTCCTTTGCACTGATGCCTTATCTACATCTCCAAGCAGTAAGGGGCACATAGGGTCATCTTCTCCTTGCAGTTACCCCACTTCCGCAACCCTGAGAATTCGGGTGTTGACCCAGAGAATCAACTATTACTTCTAGCTCTTCTAGATCTGATAGTAACAGCTCATTATTATGTGAGAAACAAATATTTAAGGATTAAGTGTATAAAATATATAAACCTGGTATCCTACTAGATACTTGAATGCAGGTTGGTTTTAGAATAGACTTATGTTGGCTATGGAACTATATGAAGATGAAATTCTCCTCAAAACTAGGTAAACAGAGACACTGATGGAGTTGCACCGCAAAATTAAAGGAATTGTAGGCTCTGTTGTATGGTTAGTGCCTGAACTATATTAGTGACCTTCTCACAAATCAGAACTGATAATATTTTAGGATGCAGTAAAGTTCCATTCAACAAAGTATTGTTCAAGGTGTCCGTATTCACTAATTGAATATGAATATACAGTATATCAGTCAGTGGTGGGTGTATTTGATAACACAAAAACAGCATTAATTAATATTATTCATTCACCTCTGATCAGGTTTTTGAAAACTCCTTTTCAGAAAATTCTGAATAGTACAAGTGGGCCAAAAATGTGGAGAATTCCACTTTATGACCCACAGAAACTCTTGAGATAAAAACTGTACATTGACTCAGAATTTCTGCTTTCTGTTACATCACATCCAACATAGTGCTTCAGGAAGTAAATAGACTCGCTATATGCCTCATGATCGTACCTGGGAACTTGTGGGCTTCCGGCTACCCAGAGCCCACCCTTGTAGCACGCGGCCAGGACTGCCCACTGATGTCAGGGGTCCACTGACGCCAGGGGCGTTCCCGCTGAAGTCAGTGGGTGCTCCCACCGACATCATGTGGGATTCCCACTGACATAGTAGGAAACACCCCCATTTCAAGGGAAAGGGGCAGGGAGTGGGGCGTGTCAAGACCCCACTCCTGCAACCCTAAGAATTGACCAAACCCAGAGGGTTCACAGGAATGCTGATGATGACAGCAAGCAGATATAGAAAGTTTCGACTGTATATCTCCAGAAGTCAGCATTGCTGCAGGATGTATTGTCAAAAGTGGAAAAGTTAAAAGATATTTGTGAATATTTCCACAAGGGCAAAATTAAACTTTTTGCCCAGCTCTCGCCACTAGTTTTTAGAAATTATATATATAAAAAAAAGTAAAGTAGATTATGGTAAACTGTGCCATAATAATAATAAAGGTGGATAGCAAGACATTCTTAGCACCACACCTTGCAATGAACAATGTGTACCAAAGTTCTCTGGCAGTAATATTAATCCCAGAAATTATACTAAAAGCTTTGCGACTCATGGTAACTCTTTGGAGCATTAAGGTATGGAACGCTCTTAAAGAAATGACATACATTACGGTTGCATTAGTTTAAGAGCTTACAGAATGACTTTTCCAGAAAAGGTCAGCCTAAGAATACATGTATTTCAATATGACAGTTCTAAACTGGAAACATATTTTTCATGCCAGATGAAATACAAGGATTACCAGCTGTAATATTCACAGCATAATAGAGATCTAAATTGTTTCCTTAGAAGGTCAGTGATAGTTTAGCAAAAATATAGCTAATCCCGCAAAGTAGATGTTTTCTTGACCTGACTACTTACATTTGAAACTCTCAGACCTGTACAGAGGAATTGACAGTTCCTAAGGGGAAAATAAGATGTGAACACATTTTAAATGACTGAACATCTTGAGAATTGATATGACTAATGGAAGGGATGAGAAGCACTGAGTGGCTGTAATAACCAGAGAAACTATTTAGGACTACAGGACTTGGGCTGGATAAACTTTTAAAGGGATTTATCAGCAAAAGGTTAAATTCCTTCCAAAGAATATTCATTAAAAAAATCCTCATACTCCTTCTCCCCCTAATCAACTGTACTGTGTCCACTGTGACGGTACCAACTACACCCCTCTTCAACATCTCGCCCTACCTGATGGACTATCACCGGACTGAGCTCACTGTTTTCCAGGGAAGTGTGGACGATATATCCATGTATTTGCCCCTTGTGTTAGTTACATCACCTGAAAGACTGCCCTGTCCTTATCACTATTCCTGCAGTATCCTTACCCAGCCCGCTGGCGCTGTTGGGATTACTGAACACCACAAACGCTAGGTATACTTGACAGCAGGATTTTCGTGAAAATCGGTTTCGATCCGCTAAAACTCCAAATGGCTGCTGCTCCTTCATAAAGCCTTCGATGCGAGAGCTATTTTGGGAAGAGTGAAGCAATTGTGAGAAGCATCTGGGAATATGGATTTGGGGCTGCACTCATTGGGGGGCCAGGGGCCCCCTTTTTTCTGTACATTGGGACGTTTCAAAAAGGGTACCAGGGGGAGGGAACAAGACAGGTGGCCAGAATGTTTATCCTGGGAGGAAGAGAGGAAACTATTGTATTTAAATGTTTTTATTTAAGTATGTGTTTAATCTAATTATGCATGTTACAAGTTCAAGAATCCTGTTCAAAATGGTTCTATTTTTCACCCTAAACAGTGTCTTAGCAAGTGGCTGGGTGACTTGAGGCTATAAATACCGTACCTGGCTGCCTAGCTTACTACTGGCAAGGAAGCCCTACAAGGCAGAGTTACTCATCTTGAGTACTGGTCTCCGTCACATCCCCCACTGTCTATAATCCTTAACCTCTTCCGCTTTCTTACCTATTGTTCCTTAATTTAGATGCTCATTTGTCCCTTTAGAAAGTTAGAGTCTCCACATCTCTGCAATGTAGCCTGCCTCACTGAATACACCTGATGGCAAGCAGATTTTCTTGTTTTTGTTTTTTCACTTCTACAGAGGTATATCCAAAGCTAGCAATAGAGAATGCTTACTCTGCCAGCACGCAAGCAGCATTTCTGCCTAATGAAAAACCCTCCTACATGTAAGCATCAACCACGCCAGTTGCTTTTAGGCCATTTCTTGTCCTTCTGAGCCTTTATTCTGGGGCACAACCATCACTGGCCATCAACACCATCAATAAGCCTCCTTTCAATAGTTATACTAGGTAGCATCAGTAAAGATGTTAATTCCGTGGTCAGTTGCATGGTGCCTACACAGTCTTCTTGCCATTCATTGTTGTTGGTGTCTCCTATGCTCTGTTTATTTCTGTTGTTGTTGCCACGCATTCTCTCCATTCTTTGTTGTTTCTCCAATGGAAATAGATAAAAAAAACAATATTAAATGTATGTCAATACAGGCAACAAACTAACCAGTTTGGCCAAATACATTTGCAGGGTAATAGTAGTCATATTACTCGCCCACAAAACTACACTTTATTACAATTTGATCACATTTTTATATTGTTTTTCCCAACAAATCTCCTCCTTGCTCCTTGTTACTAATCAATTTGATCTTCCAAACCTTGCTAAACATGTCCTTAAATGCTTCAGATTGTCCCAAGAAGCAAGGCAACAATAAATAAAAGATGTACACGCAAGATGACAGATCTACTATGTTACCTAGTAGACTTTTGATATCATACTCAAACTTATTTTTAGCAAAATGTGCCAATTTTGTGGAGGTAGTCCAAATGGACCCCCGTACCCACCTCCCCCAAAACAGAACCCCTTCCAAGGCTTGGTCCCATAGTCTGTAAGGAGGAGGCTACCCCTCAGGCCCCTCCAGGAGCCCAGGGCACAGAGACTTCTGTGACACTTTATTACGTCTGCTGCTTCTCCATCGCGTTCTTACTCTGGGGCTGTCCTTTGTTACTCTAAGGGATCATTTCTTTCCTCTATTATTTAAAGTTTTGGGTAAGATTAGGCCCAGTACAATCCTGTACAATCTGACAGTACCTGTCCTGCTTTGGGGCTCAATCTCCTTCCTTACTCTGGGGAACAATTCTTCTTTTTTAATATTATGTGAAATTTAGTACAATGCTGTACAATCTGGATGTTTTTGTGTGACAGAGGTTGGTCTGTGCCCTGCCCAGCCTTTGCAGCTCAATCTCCTTCCATACTCAGGGGGATCAAGACCTTTTTTCTAATATTGAGCTAAATTTAGTCCTGCATAATCCTGTACAATCTAGATCCCTCTGTCTGTCAGTACCTGCCCTGCCCCTGCGGTTCAATATTCTTCCTTACTCTGGGAGATCAATTCTTTTTTTTTTCCAATATTGTGGGAAATTCAGTCCTGTAGAGTGCTGTACAATCTGGATGTGTCTGTCTGTCCGTACATGCCCTGTGCCCTGATTCTGTGGCTCAACCTCTTTCCTACTTTTTTGTAATATTGGGGAAAATTTAGTCCTGCACAATACTGTAAAATCTGGATGTGTCTGTTTGGCAATATTTTCTTTGTGCCCTATATCTACTGCTCAATGCTCTTTCTTACTCCAGGGGATAAATTCATGTTCTTTTTTCTAATATTGGGGGGTTAATTCAGGCAGAGGATGGTCACACCAAATTGTGATTTGCTTTATATTTTTATCTGTTCATTCACTTTGCATGTTGTTTATTGATAAAAAATAAAGTATAAATATGATAAATATGTCTATTTTTTTAAAGCATTCTTACACCCACCTAACACTTTGGCACAGTACTGTA
The DNA here is from genome assembly GCF_027358695.1 of Spea bombifrons. Classification (NCBI taxonomy): domain Eukaryota; kingdom Metazoa; phylum Chordata; class Amphibia; order Anura; family Pelobatidae; genus Spea; species Spea bombifrons. Next base: position 133,761,080 of record NC_071087.1, on the reverse strand, counting down.
TCATAAGGAGTCTGTGGATAACAGAGCTAGAATACATTCAAATGGCTTATATGAAGCTGACTGAAAACATTATATTGTGCAAACACCAGAACTGTTTTAAAAAATGCTTTTGAAAATGTTTTATAGTAGTGATAAATAAAATGGCAGGAGTTCCCTTTCAAAAATAAGTGACATGTTAACCTGGTTCCACCGTTATTTCATCAGTGAAATATGTCAATACTTTGATATGTTTTTTTACCCAAATATTCTTCAAAAGTGAATACTCTTAAAAATAATAATTAGCATTAATGACAATTCAGAGTTAGAATCTCTTTTTGTAAGTCCTTTTGGTGTTACTTTTGGTACTCTCACATTACTTTTTTTTGTTAACTTAAGCTGCTACTGCTGCTATTCACACTTTTATTAACATTACAGAAGTTTCAATTGTAAAAGCTGATTGCAGAGAAATGATACAAGTCAGCAAAACATTGTGAATATGAAAATGGACATTCTGTAGAATTTAGGAGATCCGATATTTGCCAGCTTAAGATTTCCATGTATTTTTCCATTTTGGTTTATATTAGCAGCAGAAGGCTAATATGCTTTGGGCAATATGTTACAATTTATTAAGTTATATTTATGTTTTTGGATTAATATAATTAATTAAAAAACAATGCCCTTAGACTGCTAATCCTGCTGATTTATTTATTTTTAACCAATTCTTCCCTTTTTGTGTGACTAGAAGGAATATATATTTTCTGCATGTATAACATTTACCAATTAAAAAAATCATACTATACACACTATGCTCTGGATTGAATTATGTTATTATATTATTTTATGTGTATGTGCTTCTTGTGTGACAAGAATTAAGTGCATTGTATAATTAGGTTCATCCACGATGCCTGCTCGAAGCTTGGGATGTATTTCTGACCAGACAGGTGTAAGCACCTGACTTTACATGTAAATATGGGTATTCTCTTGTGACATACCTCCTCATTATTTTAGCTGCATTAATAGAGACAATCCTAAGCGTAAAAAAAGAAATCATCAGCTCCTCCTTGTCTACACTAGAAGTGCATCTTGAGAGGTCTTCACTCTTCTTGAACAGGTGACACCAAACAGGGCAGGAATTCACAGGTAAGTTAAAGTTACAAAGTGCTGTCTGTGAGTATGATATGGGGACATTCTTTTCACGCTACAATACCGGATCCCTGTTGTGTGATCTTACAATATATAACATTAGTCATAACAGATTTCAATACCAGGCACATAGATGGAACCAGGGAAAAAAACAATGGGAATATATAATCTAGAAAAATGACACACATTATTATTGCTTTACAGTCACGTCAAATGACAGCTAGTACTTTAATGCAACAAAAGTGAGTGACTCTCAATGTGTAGCAAGGTTGCAAATAACTAAAATTTAAACAAATGCTTCAATTTCTTCAAACTTTGGATGTGTTAAATGGACAAGACAATATAGTTATACTGTAGTGCAAAGTGATATTTGATTTTACTGTTATCTTTATGAAGCATGTAGAACCAAAGAAAAGCGTGATAGATGGTCACAGTTTACTCTGAAAGTGTTAACCAGCTGATCACAACTAATGCAGACATATTTTGCACTGAATGTGTTAACCACATTATAATTATTGTTTGATATAGCGCCATCATATTCTGCAGTGCTGTACAATGGGTAAACAGGTCATGCCAAGTCGTATATAGCATAACAATTAGACTTACGAAAACAACAGGTGAGGAGGGCCCTGCTTACATTATGACAATTAATGGCAACATCTTCAGCACTGAAATTAACCCGTTCATTACAATTAATGCACACATCTCAGGCACTGAAATTGCTAAACATCATTACAATTAATGCAGGCACATCAGGCACTGAAAGTGTTAAGTAGTTTATTATTGCTGCTTCAAAGGTATTCTCTGGGTGGAATTCTCCAGGTACATTGTGACAGGTGATCCACACAAGAGGAAGAAGAAAAATAGTAACAGATGGTTTAACAGTTATTATTTTTAATATTATTATTATTATTATTATTGCTGCAGAATTAATGTCTAGTGTAATATATTATAGATTGACAATGTATATATGTTATATATAATGAAACAATCTCAGGTATGACATTGAAAACTCATTGCAAAAACTCACATTTTGTATCTTTAAACCTGAACTGATTTGCATTTGATGTTTTAAGTAGCAAGTAAAGGATGATAATAAAAAATAAATATAAAAGACCTGGACAGCACCGATATTAAGAGCCATGTCATCCAGCTTGATAGGTTTGTGATGACTCATATTACACTGCGCTCCTTTGTGTGTATTTCTCTTGAGTTTTGTATAAGTATAGTATACCAATAACAGTCATAGAAGAATTGTAAAAACAATTTGCATATATACATAGATCAATAAATCTGGCACTTGTGCATTTGTTTTGCAATTGTTTTTTATATGTTTAATTATGTATTTTAAATATTGATGAAATAAGCATCTATTAAATCTATTTTTATACTCTGTAACCTGTTCATTTGTTTTGGAGCTAGCGCATACACCAGAATTTATAGATTTTGGATATTCTTTTTTTTTGGTATTTAGGGAACACTACCAACTGGTAGTATTGCAGCAGTTATTATTATTTTTTGTCTCTTGATTCTCTCTTTGTTTTGTTTTTTATATTTTATTTTTTATATTAAGGTGCGGACCAATACACTGTTGAAATATACATAGATCTAGACTGGGATTCTCAATTATTCTAAATTAATTAATCACATTTAACATAAAAAGGTTAACATATATGTTAACATATATATTCATACAAAGCAATAGTGTGAAATCAATAGAAAAATGGTGTGTATTTATATATATCTATATTTTTAAAAGTAATTTTTACTGATTTCTCACTATTGCTTTGAGTCACTGCATATATTAAAAATGTGGGCATGGAGGTATATATATACATATATACATATATACAATATATATATATATATATATATATATATATATATATATTATTACAAGTTTGTATTGTCAGAAAAGCAGTTTATTAATGTATTTATAGTATAAGCATTTTGCTTCTTGTTTTTTTTTTTTTTTTATCAAATTGGCAATTGTCATGCACCTGTATGAAATAACTCCCAGTAGGATTCTAACAAGAAAAGATTTCCCTAGGTCTAGAAAAATATCTGTATCATTTCCCTGGGGTTCAGTGTGTCTAGGTTAGAAATGTTTAATTTATTAGCATTTTGATCGAAGCCAGTAATATTTCACTGTAAATAACCACTGAAATGAATTACACATAGAAACTGACAGCAAATAAGAACTGGTCTATCTAGTGTACCCATTATATATTATTATAGTATTATAGTGTACCCTGCTATAAAGACTCAAATCTTAATACACCCCTCTTTCTGCAATTAAATCTTCTAGCTATTATACAATTAAAGAATGTAACAAAATTTTGAAGGCAGTATGTCTGTTGTTGTAGACACAAAGAAAACTGCTGCCTTGCAAATGTCTAAAATACATGATATATTGAAAACAAAAGTGTTAGACATTGACAATTGGCAACTATTAAAATAACCTTTGATTTAAATGATGCCTAGTAGAGTGGGAAACCTCATTATAAATTTATTTTTGGACCTTATATCAAATAATGCGTTGGTTAACACAATAAAATGGGTCATTGCCATAGTAGATAGGCATATAGGTAGACTTAAAAGGCTACCTTATTGTTTGCTCGATATAAGATTTCAAGATTACAGAGGACTCACTTTTTGATACAACACTGATTAATTCACAAAGATTAAAATCCATACAAGGCCAGGACTGGTGATCCGGCAAAATGACTATGGGCCCCACTCTGCATAATTTTAGGAGTCTACGTCACGTACATCATTTAGTTCTTTCAGGCAGTGTATATGATCGTCAACTTCTTTATTTCTGGTGCTGCAGCAGCCCTGAAATGAGATACCAACCAGATTGCCCTGACCTACAAACCTCCTCCTACCATCTCACGTATCTTCATTATCCCTCATAACCCTACCAAGCACATTAGCCTCGCCTCACCTCACCTCATCTGCTAGTGGGATCTTAGATATGACAATGTTTGGCCAGCAACATGCAAAATATCTATGTGTCCCTCACAAAATAGCTGAGATGGCAAAACTGAGAGTTATAGCACTCTCACATGATCTGTTTCTCATCATGTGCTGTTCCCCTGCATGGCAAGGCATGCAACTATAATCAAGGGCATGTAAACAGAACAATGCTGACACCTAGTGGTAGGTTTACATACCTACAAAACCATTGCCCACCACAGAGCATGGACTGTATTGTCACATTACAAATATGTTACAAATATAACTGTTTAAATATGTTCAGGTAAAATAAGGCCATGAAAAGCTCATCCCTATAGGAATCTCACATAGGGCTGGATTCGTGTGAACATGATCTGTGATATGAAGTGGATACGCACAATGATTTTGTAAACTCTGAATTCTGTAGTAATTTAGAATCTCCCATAAGCTGACCTCAACAGGTATACGTAATGATGACTGGTGGAAAATGGTGCTAGAAAAATGTGCCATGGAGGATGTATAATGATCACTATGGTGGAAGCTGTAAAAGCTAATATAGGCTGGATGTAGCTATAGTCTGTCTGTCTGCTAGAGCCCAAGCCGGTGGGTTTCAGCTCTGTACTTCAAGGGCATAAACAACATACACAAAAATAAATAATTAAATGAAATTGCTCAAAAATCCAGAAATGGTAGCTTTTTTGCCATCCTCGAGGCACGGAGTTGAACAAATAGCTAAGTGAAAGGATTTAATAACAAAAGATACTACTCTTACAGCCTTGATGATGAGTGAGAAATCCGAAAAAGTATGCCTAACAAGAAATGAAGAGAGACAAGAAGAAGTGGAGACACAAACCCACAAGGAAGATTATCCCAAAGCACAGAGGCAGCTGGTGAGGAGTTCATATATTTAATCTTCTCTTAAGAAATTCCCCTTCTGTTATTGGAGATTTTAACTTCAACTCCCATTATAACTTCACCACTTCAACTATTCATAACTCAATATCTATAAACTATTATTAGGAAGGTAGTCACTTTACCTGTAGTGTTTGTATCTTACAGCAATGAGGACATGCATCCAGCTCTGGTTTACTAAAAATTTTAGAACTTGGGATATACATGTAAGTAAATATATACATATACTGTATATATTATATACAGTATAATATACTGTACTTTTCATGTATATATATATATATATATATATATATATATATATAAACATGAAAAGTACGACACTTAAGACACTTAACATGAGCAGGAAAATATTTTCTTTGAGAATTAAATACAGGGCTGTATGGAGTAATTTAGCTTCCATTGAAGAAAAGTGGGGTTCATTTGATTTTGTGTCAATAGATACCCTTTATCTGCAGACCTGTGGTCACCATTGTAGACAGGCTTGTGATATTTTGGGTGGCTTTACCTTCAAACACCACAATGAGATTATTCTGTATGGCAAAGCTAATTAAGTCTTGTAATGAAGCCCTTTTGTCCCTGAGTTTTCAGACTTTCCCTGGGTCATAAAGACTGAGACAATTATCTACTGTATAACAATCTATCGTTAACCCCAAGACAGTATGATAATGAGACGAAATGTCAGAGCTCAACATGTGATACTTAATGTGATACCTGAAATAAAACATTTTGGTTGGAGTTCTCATTTCACTATCCCTTTCCAAACATGAAATCCCACTGAATGTCACTCATGGTGCGTCTATATAGGTTTTTATTTTTGTTGAAAGTTTTATATTTGGTGATACTATTTTAGCAGCAGATTGAGAGACAGCTGAAATGTTTGGCATTTCAAAACCCTGGACCTCAAGTAGCTGATTTCAACCCTGAAACAAGAAACCAGAAGAAGAAAGTCTACATGTCTCAGATGAATGGATATTATTCTACAAACAAGTAAGATGGTCTTTTGAAACTTGTGCACTTTTTCCTCCCAACCATACTGTTTTCTGCAGGACTGTCCCAATTTTTGGTCAATACCCCCACTGTCGCCTCTCTGATCTTCCCTAACCAGTCCAACAAGGTTGCTGTTGGAGAACACGCCACACAGAAATAAAACTTACATATTAACATAAGCCATGTATTTGTATTAAGTCTTTTATACAACAAGGGAAAGAGATTTGAACTTTCTTTTCTTGGAAGCTGCATGATTTTTCCCTTTCAGAAAGTTATCTCTCCGATTGTTAAGGCAGCCTTTGTAAGGGTGGAGTGAGCGGAAGGAACAGAAGTTCAAAGTATTGATTACATAATGTTTGTCCTGCCACATTCAGGATGTGAACTTTTAAAATAAATGTGCCTTGAACATTACATTTATTTAACAAAAAAGCCATTGGCCCCTTTAATAAATGAATTTACTAACTGATAATTCCCTTTCACATGTACATGTATTTAGTAAGAGTGTTGAACCACTTGGTCACTTGGGATTGGTTATAAAATGCCCCTTTTTAAATTCATGATCTGCTTATGGTTATTAAAGAGACAGTTTAATGTCACTGGCAGCCTTACAAAAGAACAATAAATGTTAACTCACTTTGTGAGTGCTTTTTACATTCTTCCAAATGTAAAAGAAAAATCAATTATTTAAATGACTTACCTTAAGTAGAAGCTGCAGCTCCCTGTCTATTCCATGGTCAATGGAAAGCTCAATGTTGGTTGGCTGCTTTAAGACTGGAGTGTCACTTTAAAGAGATAATATAAGGACAACTTGGATTTGCAAATACAAAGGGAGTGATCTCCTGGGCATTAGACCTCCCTTGTTTACTTTTTCTTTTGACTGTTTTTTGCCAAAGAACGGAAAGAACTTTAAAAACAAAAATCTCAGTAGACTGTAAAATATATCACACCCAACAAATCTGGCAACAAGTGAACAAGTGCATAACCCGGCATAACAATCTGATATTCCTAAGAGCACTAGATGGCTACATTTTACAGAGCAGATGTACCGGGTTGCAGAGAAAGCACTTAGTTTATATTTCAAGAATGTTTAATAATGAGTTGAAATAAATTCTTACTAAAACAGTTACAAGGGCTCACGGCAAAACATTTAGGGTTATGTAGAGGTAAAAGAAGACAGATTGCTACATCTGCTAATATAATAAAGTCTTTGGAATTAGAGCCACAATGCATTGTAATGGTGAACATAAAGTGAAACGCCAGGAGACAACGCTGATTTTCCCTCAACACTAATGTTTATGGAAAACATCAATTTCATCCGCAAATTCAGAGGAAAATATTTCATTTTATTCTATGTTATATTTATTATATGTTATTTTATATATATTTTAGAATATATGTATTTATTTTATTCTTCTTTAGTGGACATCACATTTATCTTACATGACAGCTAAAGTTTATCTTTTTACCTAGCTTTATTACCTTATTTTGTGCGCCGGCACTTCTGTGGTGGAGCACCGAAAGGTTATGTCACGCCTATGCTCCACCATAGGCGGAAGTTCCGGCAGCAGAGGTCATCGCGCAGATGTCCACGGCTGCCGGAGAGGAGGATCCAGGTCCCCTGCAGCGCTGCGGGGGATATGGATCCTAACCTTGCTGCTTACCCGCAGGAGGGATAAATGAAAAAAAAAACACCCACCCGGTGCTCGGAACTGCATGTCTCGGGCGTCGGGTGACACGAACTGCACATCCTTGCGCTAAACCCCAAATATAGGCCACACCCCCATTTTAGGCCACACCCCACTTAAAAACCTAAAGGGGGGGAGTGCAGCCTATATTCGGGCCATTTAGACAGTGATGCTTACGCATTATTATTACCAGAATGATTATCATTCCTTTTTTTCTGGCTGATGACTTATCCACATCCATTGCTCAAAAATATATAAATCTATATATTTTAGGACTGCTACTGCAAACAATATTGCTATCTCTTTCTCAGGGTCTCCTTGAAGAAGTATGACAAGAAAGGAAAACTTCTCTGCAATAACAGAGATTTGTGTGATTGCCTGGAAGAGAACTGTCAAGGGTGTTTCTATCCATGCCCCAAATGTAACTCCAGAAAATGCGGGCCAGAATGTCGCTGCAACAGAAAGTGGGTGTATGACAGAATACAGACGGAGTCAGGTGATGTCATCAGCAAGCTGCCCTTTTATATACCTGAATAATGTCATATATTGCATCATTTCCTTTCTAAGTCATGCCATGTCCACCTTTGTTGGGGGTGGGGACAGAGGCAGGAGTGGGCAGGGTCAGAAACTGAAGTGGGTGGAGTCTACCAATCTACCAGAAGAGCCACCTTGCAGTGCTCAGTTTCAGATCATCCCAATGTGGCCTTGTGTGAGCTGCAATGGTGATCTGTGCTGCAAAAGCAAAGACCTTCGTTGATTTGTACAGCTGTTTCGGTCATTCAGAGGATCTCCCCGACTGGCCCATAACCACCACTGACCATAAAAGCAGGATAGTGCAGCTGGGTGGGACAAAGCCTGAAATCGTGACTGTCACAAGAAAAATAGGACAATTAGCTAATATTATTAGTCATAAACTGTGTGACCTTGTGTAGTGTATTACAGATAGATGGGTTTAAGAAATGAAGTCTGTACTTGGTGGAAGTCCCTTCACATCTTCTGTATATGTGTATTATAGAAACGAGAATCTTAACAGTTGTGCATATTTATTTGTCTTTTATTTTGAACATACGTATTCAATAAGCCAATACTCACATAGCTGCCTAAGCAAAGTGTTGACCAAAAAGTTGCTTATTTTTCTATGTTTTCAATTTTCAAAATGTATAATTTTTATAAATTTGTTTTTGGTGAAAATGCAAATACTATCATTCTGTGCCTAAAATAAAAAGTAACAAAACACTGGTATTTTGTACTTTTATATGTATAATGATTTGATACAAAAATTTGCTAATATATAGAAGTGTTATATTTTTGAGGGACCTATAGGGTGTAGGTGACAGATTTATTTAACTAATCTAGAATCATATTTATATTTAATTGTATAAAGAAAATTGATATAGCTATACTATATACTTTATGACCAAAAGAGTGTGGACACCTGACCGCAGGGGCGGGCTGGGCCGGGGGGCAGGGGGGCAATTGCCCCCCAGGCCGCCCTAAATCCGGGCCGGTGGGCCGGACGGACGACCGGCAGACAGACATTCAATGCGGCTGCGGCCGCAAAGTTAAAAACTAAGCGGCCGCGAGCAGGATTGAATGCGGCCGTCATGCGTACCTGGCGGGGGAGGGAGGGGGGCGGTCCGCCCCGGCTGCCGCTCATCTGAGGGGTGCCACCATGCCGGCACGCCTCCAGTTTCTGGAGGCGTGCCGGCATGGTGGCACCCCTCAGATGAGCGGCAGCCGGGGCGGACCGCCCCCTCCCGTTTCGGTGCGCGCGGCAACAACACTGAAGCCACGCCCAACATTTTCCGCGCTCAGTGCACCGGAAGGACAGGAAGAAGAAGAAGTAGAAGAAGAAGAAGAGGAGGAAGAGGAAACGTGAGAGTGAAAGAAGAAAAGGTAGGAGAGAGTGGATTAGTAAGTGTGTGAGAGTGATGGGTGTTATGCTGAATGTAAGTGTGTGAGAGTGATGGTTGTTATGCTGAATGTAAGTGTGTGAGAGTGATGGGTGTTATGCTGAATGTAAGTGTGAGAGTGATGGATGTTATGCTGAATGTAAGTGTGTGAGAGTGATGGGTGTTATGCTAAATGTAAGTGTGTGAGAGTGATGGGTGTTATGCTGAATGTAAGTGTGTGAGAGTGATGGGTGTTATGCTAAATGTAAGTGTGTGAGAGTGATGGGTGTTATGCTGAATGTAAGTGTGAGAGTGATGGGTGTTATGCTGAATGTAAGTGTGTGAGAGTGATGGGTGTTATGCTGAATGTAAGTGTGTGAGAGTGATGGGTGTTATGCTGAATGTAAGTGTGTGAGAGTGATGGGTGTTATGCTAAATGTACGTGTGTGAGAGTGATGGGTGTTATGCTGAATGTAAGTGTGAGAGTGATGGGTGTTATGCTGAATGTAAGTGTGTGAGAGTGATGGGTGTTATGCTGAATGTAAGTGTGTGAGAGTGATGGGTGTTATGCTGAATGTAAGTGTGTGAGAGTGATGGGTGTTATGCTAAATGTACGTGTGTGAGAGTGATGGGTGTTATGCTGAATGTAAGTGTGAGAGTGATGGGTGTTATGCTGAATGTAAGTGTGTGAGAGTGATGGGTGTTATGCTGAATGTAAGTGTGTGAGAGTGATGGGTGTTATGCTAAATGTAAGTGTGTGAGAGTGATGGGTGTTATGCTGAATGTAAGTGTGTGAGAGTGATGGATGTTATGCTAAATGTAAGTGTGTGAGAGTGATGGGTGTTATGCTGAATGTAAGTGTGAGAGTGATGGGTGTTATGCTGAATGTAAGTGTGTGAGAGTGATGGGTGTTATGCTGAATGTAAGTGTGTGAGAGTGATGGGTGTTATGCTGAATGTAAGTGTGTGAGAGTGATGGGTGTTATGCTAAATGTACGTGTGTGAGAGTGATGGGTGTTATGCTGAATGTAAGTGTGAGAGTGATGGGTGTTATGCTGAATGTAAGTGTGTGAGAGTGATGGGTGTTATGCTGAATGTAAGTGTGTGAGAGTGATGGGTGTTATGCTGAATGTAAGTGTGTGAGAGTGATGGGTGTTATGCTAAATGTACGTGTGTGAGAGTGATGGGTGTTATGCTGAATGTAAGTGTGAGAGTGATGGGTGTTATGCTGAATGTAAGTGTGTGAGAGTGATGGGTGTTATGCTGAATGTAAGTGTGTGAGAGTGATGGGTGTTATGCTAAATGTAAGTGTGTGAGAGTGATGGGTGTTATGCTGAATGTAAGTGTGTGAGAGTGATGGGTGTTATGCTGAATGTAAGTGTGTGAGAGTGATGGGTGTTATGCTAAATGTAAGTGTGTGAGAGTGATGGGTGTTATGCTGAATGTAAGTGTGAGAGTGATGGGTGTTATGCTGAATGTAAGTGTGTGAGAGTGATGGGTGTTATGCTGAATGTAAGTGTGTGAGAGTGATGGGTGTTATGCTGAATGTAAGTGTGTGAGAGTGATTGGTGTTATGCTGAATGTTTGTGAATGAGGGTTTCAGATAGCATGGATGTGTAAGTGTTGGGGGATAGCTTGGCATAGGGAGTCCGTAATCACATTCCTTTCATGCCCAGATTCCAGCATGTAGTGGCTGCCTAGGCATGATAGGAGTGTGATTGCTGTTATAAATTATTTTTTGGTCCAACTTCGGTGTGTTAACACTTTTATTGGACAGAATAATTCAATGACAGTATTAATATATATATATATATATATATTGATATATATAATTGCAAACAGCAATCACACTCATATCATGCTAAGTCAGCCAGCACATGCTAGAACCTGGGCATGATAGGATTGTGATTGTTGTTATAAATATGTGTATATATATATAGATATATATATATATATGTATATGTGTTAATATTATTGTTGATTTTTTTGTCTAATTTTGGTGTTACTTTTAATAAAGTATTTTAAAGTTTTTTTTGTTTGTTTTTTTTTTTCTGTTTTGGCCAAGTGAATGCTGAATTTTTAGTTTCAGTCCAGAATTTTCATTTCGGTGCATCACTACTATATACTATGCCAGTCACTAAAGTGGTAAGCCTACACCACATCAATGTTTGGCTTAGTATATAGTGATAGGGGTTGTCAGTGTCTGGCTCAATGTATAGGCACACATTGACGGTGGTGCTGCGTAATCCCTAAGTATATAATGATAACAAATATGCTGTACCCCTGTCAATGTTTGCCTAACCATAGAAACTATGCAGTTTTAAAGTGTGTGTGTGTGTGGGGGTGCCACATACAGGGTCTGCCACAGGTGCCAAATACTCTAGGTACGCCCCTGCATCATGCGGCTGTCAGACCCAATGGCCATTCCTCAGCTCCTCTTCCCACGTCTTAAAAGGGGTGTGATGAAGAGCTGAGGCATGCGGTGTTTGCACGCCGGCCACTTTAATTTCATTAGGCACTGGTGGAGTGACTGCCGCACGACGGCCGCTTTCAATGTTGCTCGCAGCCGCTTTGATGGTGCAATGGGCCAGTTGACTAGACTTGCCCCCCAGGCCTTAGGCTGCCAGCCCTCCCCTGCCTGACCGTCACCTATGTGAGCTAGGGTGACCACATCAGCCATACGTATAATTTGTACATATTGCTGACCAGCCCCGATAGAGTGGTTCCCTGCAGTGTGGGGTGTGTGTGCCTTCTAATTCTGTACACCCCAACATGTATCCTGGAAAACATGGCTGATGTGGACACTCTAATGTGAGCTTGTTCGACATTGCATTTCAAAACCGTGGGCATTAATATGAATATCACCCCCCCCCCCTTGTAGCTACAACAGCTTCCAATCTTTCCACTAGATTTTGGAGTGTTTCTGTGGGGATTTTTGCCCATTCATCCAGTATTTGTGAGGTCAGGCACTGATGAGAAGGCCTGGTTCGCAATCTCTGTTCCATTTCATCCCAAAGGTGATCGATGGGGTTGAGGTCAGTGCTCTGTGCGGCCAGTCAAGTTCTCCCAAACCAAATGCATCCAACCATATTTTAAGGACCTTGTTTTATGCACCGGGACTCAGTCATGATGGAATAATGAATGGCCTTCCCCAAACTGGTGCTACAATGTTGGAAGCATACAAGTCTAAAATGTCTTTGTATGCTGTAGTATTAACATCAGCTTCACTGGAACTAAGGGACCCAAACACTGAAAAACAGCCTGTGACAGAATGTACAGAGATGAAATAATTAACTGAGAGAAGCTACCAGGTATATATGGGATTATGTCAGAACTGTAGGTCAGAACTCTGAGTGGGAGATATGTTTTCATATTTTTGAAATACAGCCTCTGTATATAATGCCTTGATATCTGTGTACTGTGCAAATACAGAATAAAAGCCCCACATTATTAGACAAAATCATGCGTGCTGTACCTACTACAACAACCGTTAGGATTACCCCACAAAGGTATAAAACCTTGCATAGCCCCAGACCATATGCCTCCTGTACCAAACTTTACATTGGTACTATGCATTCTGTTGTGTAGAGAGAGATGCTACAGAGGGAAGGTGATTTTTACACACTACGTGCTTCAGTACGTGGCTGACACTTCCGCTTGGCAATAACACCACTTAAAATTGATCGTGGCAGATCTAGCAGGGCAGGAATTTCACAAACCGACTTATGGCAACCAGGGGGATAACTAGAAACCACAGCACCCCGGGGTGAAAATAGCCCTGCCCTCCCCCAACTTCACCAAGCAACATGTCCCACAATGACACCTTTGCCCCCACACAGCTTGTGATTGCCTCCTTTGCTTGGGCAACCACTGTGACCCCTGTAGTTACGCCACTGATGGCAAACGTGGCATCCTATGGCAGCGCCACATTTAAAGTCACTGAGCTCTTCAGTTCTATTTGTTCTACTGCCAGTGTTTGTCTATGGAGGAAGCCATGCCTATGTGCTAGATACTTTTGTTAGTAGTTGGTGTGGCTGAAACACCTAATCCCAATAATCAGGATGGGTGCCCACTTACTTTCAGTTATATAGTGTATTTTGGTCCAAGAAGAGATGGAGTATTTAGTCAAAGCTTGTTCACTTTATTAGACAAACACTTGTACATGAATTCAGCACATAACCAGCAAATACCATTCATAAAACACATATCTATGGCATAGATATTGGGTATTCTGTCACAGTATCTGGCCATATATTGCTTAGCCTGCCACTATGTCAAAATTCCCCAAGTTTGACAAGTCCTCTCTAATTTTTCATGGCTATATGGCTTACCAAGGAGTTGAATCCGTGGGACTGCTTTACAATTTAACCCAAAAGCGACTATCAAGCAATTTAAAGCCTTCTCAATAATTTGTGGTTGCTTGAAGCTGCAAATCACTGGTACAAACCACAGATCCTTTGAAATCAGTGGGAGCGCATTTTGTGCATGCGCATGGAGGGCTCTAAGACACCATTGAACTCTCGGAGGTCACATGCACACTGGCGAGGAGTAGATCTGTTTGCTCGAATGCATCTCCCGCAAGCCAGGGGCATGGGCATCAGGGAAAGAAGGCAAATACACAAGGGAGAGTGATCAACCCCTCCATGCATTTACATGAGAAATAAAACAGTAATTTAATAGGGACACTGTTCTATCATACCAATTAAATTGCATATGATGGTTGGAGTGTCCTTTTTAACAGATGGGGACAATTCTGGGGACAGATGAAAGTCTCTATGCGGATACTATACTTTGAAATTCCATACAAAATAAATTGGAGATGCTCACCAAGAACAGACACTCTTTTCATAGCCTGTCCTAGCGTGCGCCCCCCCCCCCCCCTTGGGAGCACTCCTGTGCCACTACTGAGGAAAAAATCTCCATCACCGTATCAGTCTGATAGAAGTTTCGGGATAGTTTTCGGGGAAGTTTCGGGATAGAAGGATACCACCCGGAGCCCCACTGATGAGGCACACATAGGCCGAATAGGATTGTTGGTTCCCTTGTGAGGGGAAATTTGCCTTATATTTTAGTTCTGGACTGTCCTTGGGGCAAGATCAGACTGATACGTTAATGGAGATTTTTTTCCCCTGTAATGGTCCAAGAACACTAAAACTTAAGATGCACAGCAGGACAGGCTTCTTGGTGAGCGTCTCAAACTTGTTTTGTAGGAAAACCCGGCCACCATAAGCTTTTCCCTCTACTTGGTGGTAGTATTATCAATAGCCAGTAAATTTACCGGCGTTAGAAAAAAAAGCTAAAAGTGGACATATAATAAAAAAGCAAAAAACAAAAACTGTCTGCGCTTCTTACCCTAATAAAGGTTTAATTGCACCTCCCCCAACACATTAATAAGGTTTTGGTAGCAGTATAAACTGCTTTGTGTGCCCACTATGTAGGAGGTGAGAGTAGGTTCTCACCCTATTGAGAGTGTGCCTTGACGTGGCGGGTGAGCTTAATTATGCTTTGGCCAATTCATATAACCAAAACCTCTCATTTATATTATGTTTACATATTTGTTGCCAACTTTATTTGGGTAAGAAGCGCAGACAGTTTTTGTTTTTTGTATACATTGTACAGCCAATACACTGTTTCTTGCAGCATGCTTACACCTGTTTGGTAGGCCTCATATTACACATTTGTATTATTTGAGCCTGAGACTAGCTTAGCGCACGGACATTTTTTCTTTTCCCTGTTTGCATATAATAAAAAAGATTTTGTCAGTCAGTAAAACGTATTAGATATCTGTGATTGTGCTCTTGTATTTTACTGCATTAAATTCTGGTTTCAGCAAAAAAAACGTTTTACTCACAGTAGTATTTTGATATATATTGTAATATTTTTTATAACTGTCAACTGACAAATGAGTAAAAAAAACTGCATTATAATGATTTGTGTGAAAAATACGACACAAAATACAAATCAAACACAAAAAGAAAGGCATTAGTTTGAGACTATTTCTTTTAGCTCCAATTAAATTTCTAGCCTTCATATGATGATTTATTAATGCTACGAAAATGCAACTGCCTCAAATGTCACCTAATTAAAATGACTGCAACGTTTAGAAAACCTCCCTATGAACTTCTGTTTCGCGGTTTGGAACACACGAGTCGCCGTAGTACAGAAAGTCCAGTCGAGTCAGCTGACTCGTTTCGTTCACATCACATGACTTGCAGTGTAGTGTAGCCGGAGCGCGAAACGGTGCACAGTATATCTCTTCATAGGTGCTAGCGGTGCGGGCTGGAGTCATGGCAACGGCCATCGTCAAAGAGACCGCAAGGTAAAGACTACTGGAAGATAGTGCATACTGATCTGATTGACAGCTGTCAGTGTGAACACCTGACTAAAGGCAGAATGACAATGTAAATGAGGGAAGGCTGAATGGTTTTATTAGTGTAAGATGCATAAAACATTCCATTTTAATTGTTATATGACTTTAGCCAATAGTGTGTGCTTTTAACAGAGAGCAAGTATGCTGAATTAGCCCCCTGTACAGGAAATGCAGACCAACGTTAGGCTCACAGTCTGAAGGGCTATTGCTGATTTCTTTTGCATTAGAGTATCAGTGTTAGTGTAGATCACATAGAAGATGAGAATGATGCTGAAAACATGTGGCATTTTACTTCTTACAGACACTGGGGTGGCTTGCATTCTGGTAAAATTGAGATTATCAAACAGGACAATTATTACTGTAGAGCCATTTAGTGAGTTACTATGTAGAATCTTCATGATGGGCTATTAAAGGGTTAAAATATCAAGAGTCTCAGGATGAGCTCATTTAGGACGTTTCCATGTGTGATTATGCCTTTTATATTGCAATGAGATTTCACCAGTTATAAATGAACTTATCCTCTTGCCTGGCATAGCCGAGCCCTCAAGCTAAAATGTTTAGTGAATAATCCCCAAGTCAGCTCTGGTGGAAACAAGTCTCACTTTAGAACTGCTGTCTACCCTAGCCAGATCATGATATTCACATATAAGTAATCTCCCTACTCCCTATATTATTTTTCTGTAAAATTACATGGATCCAGCAATAGGAGGCTGGGCGTTGCCGCCAATAATGCTACCCATCTGCCTTTCGAATTTTCCTTGTTGCATTTGGATCCAAATATCTGTAAATCCTCTGACATAACCATGAAAACCCCAAATAAGTTTACTAACCAGACTTCTACCCTTTATGATGAGCACTTAATAATGAAAATTGCCGTCCACGAATGTTCAGAGTTTTTATGAGATAGTGTTTAGGGATGAGAGGTGATATTATCTCTGAAAAACCAGTGAACTCACAGACCTCCTTATTCATCCCAGCATAAAGCAAGCGGTGTCCATTATGAATGCAATGGATGGAGGGAAATTTCCTAGACTGCTGTCCCGGATCCTCCAAAAACTTCATTTGAAGGTGAGTAACTGAGGTTTCACATTGTCCTGCGTGCAGATAATACATCAAGGCGAGTCATGTTTGTCAGGAGTATTACAGAGCGAAGAAAGGTAGAACTAGTCAGCTGCTTGTTGTTTTTAAGGTGTTAAGATTCCAGGAGAGGATGATTGAACAACCTAGGATTGTGTAAAAAAGAATAAATAAAAAAGGTTCAAATTATGGCAAAATCCAACTTGGTTAAGAAATGTTAATACCAGGATGAAGGTTTCATTTAAATGGAAGTTTGAAGTCTAAATGGCTCGAAATGATTAATCCGCATATGTTCACCACTTAAAGGGGTACTCCAGTGTCCAGAGGAGCCCCGTAAAAGGGAGTCTGAGCACCAGGAAGCTGCCTGGAAGTATTTAAATTGCATGCTGGGAAGGTGGGGAAAGGTCAAATGCACGTGAAAAGGTGAAATACATGCAGGTGCAAAGGGTACACCACAAAAATGAAAAGTGCATATGTTGGCTGGAGTATCCCTCTCTATACATCGATCTGTTATTTTAATTCTTTGCAACAGTGTTGTGCAAGTGTTTATTTCAGAGGGCCGCATGTGATTCAGTAGCATAATCTACCAGTGGGGACACTATCAATCCAGATGTTGAATGATAGGATTTCTAGGTTTTTCCAGACACAAAAACTGTTGATAATAACAATATTTTAGAAATTAGAAATCATAAAGTATAGTCTAACTCGATTAATGGAGCATTTGAGATATTCATTTACCATTGATTATTATGTTTTACATCCCCGATTTACTATATTTCATAATGAACTGAGTTATGGGGGAACTGCCCACCCCCCAAGTAACATAACAACTACATTCATTTGTCCAACCCATTCTAGCTTTTCCTGATATACCAATGTATCAGGGTTCTTCTATCCTTGGCATGCACACATGATCCACATGTAGAGAGATTCTAGAAATCTGCGTGGTTTGATAAAACTGAGAAGCAACATCAAATAAATTCTGGACTAAGAGATAAGTGTAAGGCATCATAGGGAATAAAAAATAGTGTGTTTTAAAGACCAAGCACAATCTTATTTTGTGTGAAATGCTTCTTTATGTTTTTACATGTAATTTCTTTAGATTTACATTACATGTAATTAGTGAAACAGCCTCCCAGCAGAAATGGTAGAGGATAATACAGTGAGAGAAATTAAACATTCTTGGGATAGAAATAAAGAAAAGTCCAAGGACCGATTAAGGTTTCAGTCTTCACAGCAGGAACAAAATAGGTTGTTTCCCCCCATCAATTAAATCTATGTTTCTATTTCTTGGCGTGATCGGGTGACGGCTATAACGCTAATGCTGTATTTATTTGCAGAGGCTAAATTTAATGTGTGTGTGTGGTGTGTGGTGTGTGGTGTGTGGTGTGTGGTGTGTGTGTGTGTGTGTAACCCTAAAGGAATAATCTATCCCCCCCAAATTGTATTTCTTCATGTATGTTGTAATTAAATAATAAAACTTGATTCATTTTCTTGCTCCCACGGCTGCCTCTAGGGAAACCGGGGCGCGTTAGTCTATAAACGTGTTGCGCCCTCTCAATAGTACTCCCATTAAAGTTATTGTGTCATTGGCTACTGCCCAGTGAGGTCAATGTTATTGACTATAGTGGGAGGTCTAGCTGAGCATGTACAAGAAACATACCGTGGTATGCTTCCTGCTTTCAGTAGAGACAACTAGGGAAGGAGCAAAATGAGACCGAAGCCTCCTTTTTGAATAACTAAAGAATACCTGCACCTATTTGCATGCAGTAAAAATCCCATGGAGTCTATGCAAACACCATTATGCATTTGACATGAAAAAAAGTGCTGGAGTCCTCCTTAAGGTCAAGTGTACCCCATATCGGATCATTGTGGGTTAAAGAATGGTGGTATTGAAACACAGACTCCCCTAAAATAACTCACAAAATTTACAAACTTCAGAACGTTTCCTGCATTGGCAGTAAAACAACAGACTCGTTCCGTATCCATTATCCAACATCTTATTCAGTCTCCTGTCTTGTCTGTCAGATCGTTTCAATTTTATTTTGCCCAGATGTGCATTAAAATGAACAAAGTTATTTAAATGTTGCTGTGCAATCTATCTTCCACTGTGCATTATTAGTGGTGTATCAACATAAATGCAAGGCATTAAACGGATCCAACTGGCGTCTGATTCTTTAAAATAAATAAATACACAAGTTGTCAAATCCAGGGAGTCAGTTATATTAAGTATTTAATATACCTGTTTCACTCCCTGTAGAGCAATTTATAAACCTCAACCTGAGTGCCAAACAGGATCCTTATTGGATTTTGTCTGTCTTGACTACTAATAGCAGCACCATGTTTTGTTGGACTTTGATGCTGTATCTCAAGACAAGATTACCTGTATTTCCCCAAGTATAAGACGCTCCCTTGTATAAGACACACCTTGATTTTGGGGGCCGAAAAATAAATTACATAAAGTTATTGTACTGGCTGCCTGGGTATGATATGAGTGTGATTGATGTTAGCTGCTAGCAATTGTTAGCAATCACACTCATATCATGCTCAGACAGCCAGTACATGCACATCACTTTCAGCCTCCCTGTGCCCCCAACACACGGATCCATACTAACACACACATTAATTCATTCATTCATTTACTCCCCCACCTTACCTGAACTGCAGATTTTCCGGTGCCGCTTGCAGACGTCTGTGGGGGCGCTGTTACCCTCTGCGTTGCTCGAGCAGGAACTGAGCGGAGTCATGTGATGCGATGTGCATTCACGTGACTCCACTGAGTCCCTGTGTTGCTGCGACGGATCAAGAGACGCTGCTGAGCAAAACAGGTAAGCGGCAGGTCCCCTTTCTAGTAAATAAAAAATCTACCACCATTGTATAAGACGCGCCCAATTTTTAGACCCCTCGTTTTTCTAAAAAGAACCTACAGTATCTGAAAAATACTGCATTACCGAGAACGCCTATCGTGCAAACGCTGTTCAAAGCTCCAGTAAATACGTAATCAACAAATATCATCTAATATCATGTATACACATGCTACCGATCAAAAGCTTGGGATCACTGCACTGTACAAACTGTGATGAGGGATAATGGTCTGGGGTTGTTTTTCAGGGGTTGGACCCCTTACGTCCAGTGAAGGGATATCTTAATACTTTAGCATATCAAGACATTTTGGACAACTCTATGCTTCCAGCTTTTGTGGGAACAGTTTGGGGAAGAACTTGACTGTCCCACACAGATCCCTGACCTCAACCCCATCAAACACCTTTGGGATGAACTGGAAAGGAGATGTCCCTGTTGGTGTAATGGTCAGGTGTCCCAATACTTTTGTCCATAGAGTGTGTATGTAATTCAAAAAGTAATTTGAAAAAAATATATATAGTTTTTTTTTCAGTTGTATTCTTTTATGTTTTTTCAAATTATACAATTTTTTGTCTTTATGCAAGTGACAATTTTTATTTTAGCTTTTGCTACTATTCACCCATTGTAGCGGTAATAGCTATTGTTTTAGTTAAATGGTTTCTTTGTACCTTGAACAAAAGACATAAAAGAATTGCTAGTAAATAATAAATTATGTTTTGCTTGAAAGGTTTGCTAGACAAAACTGTTTGGATGTTTGTAAACACTATTACTGAGTCCAAGGATTTTTTATGATGCTTTAAAGCTACATTCTATTCTATTCTTTGCAAACTTTAAATTAGTATCAGGCCCCATCCAGGCTGCAGAGCTTCTTATGTCTAGTTTTTCTTTGTCGTGCTACAGTCTCCCTGTCTCGCTCTGTCCTGTACTTCTGATACTTTATTCCTGTCCCGCTCTTAGCTTCAGCTTTTGTTACCTTTTATAAGGTGTATCCCACCTGTTTGTTATGTTTGTCTCGGTCAGCAGTCTAAAGGTATGTCTTTATCTTTGTTTAGATTTAATGTTTAGTTTCATCTTTAGTAATTCAGTAGGCAGGGTTAAGCACTAGGACCCACTGAATATTGGAGTATTTTGATGTAGTGGTGGGCTAAGCATACTATGGCCATAAGATGTGACTAAAACTCCAATTGTTATATAGTCCTATTCTAGTCCTGTATTTATGTGTGTCAGTCTTTTATGTACCTTTGCCCTCTTTTTCCTGAATCATCTGAGGATCTCGGTCCCTTTCTCCTCTCCCCATGTCCCAGTTAAGATGTCCTATCCTTGCTTAAAGGAGAAGCGTCTGAAGATCTCAGTTCCTCACTCCATCCCCTGTGTTCCTTGCCTTGTTCCCTGTCATTTGTTGTGTCCTGTACCATGGATGTCTTGTCTGACTATGTTTCTTGCTCGGTCTCCCTGTTCCTTGCAACATCCGCTGCTATGTCAGGTCCCTGGCATATGGCTGCTCAACACCCTGGAGAGTGCAGTCGCCCTGCACCAGGCCTTTTCTGACTCCGCTACTGCGCAATATCTCCTGAATTCCATCAATGGGCCATTCGTTGTCTGTATGGACCCAGCCCCTGACAATTAGTTTAGGTTTAGTTAAGTATGACTCTTGTCTATATACAGTGATGCTCTTAAACATATTGAAAACATTTAAAGATTTATTAAAATGTGAGGGAGTTCAGGAAAAATTATGGGTTACATTTTAATAGAGCTTGTTTTTGGTGTATTTGTTACACAGATTAAACGAATTTAATCGTATCTAGGCCTACCAGAAACAAAGTAATGAAACAATCCACAAGTTAGGGTGTCTGTTATAGGAAAAGTCCTGATACTACCCCCTTACTGAAGATAATATTAAGCAGATATGTTACAAGTGTTTTAAAATGCGGATACAAGGTGTCACTAGATAGTGGGTAACATTTCCCTTATGCATTTAGATCTACTCACAAAAGGAAGAGTTGGATGGAGAATTGCGGTTTCAACTCGAACACATGACAATGTGTTATGAAGGGCTAACGCTGGTAGGTTTCTCCAGCGAGAAGGTCTGTGTAAGCCCTGCATAATCCATAATTTATTTTCACCAATTTAACGATGCAATATACAGGGCCAGCCAAGCTTTTCCTGCAGCAAAGGCTTGTTGGGAATGGACCTTTGTAATGTATAGTGAAATCAAGGATTTGAAAAACATTAGTACATTGTACTACTCATTTTGCTAGTAAATGTATGAGTGAAATTTTAACTTACCATAAAGTTTTCTGCCTTTATTGCTATGTTGGCGCCGGCATAATGTGTCTGAAGTGGTTGTTAATGAATAGTCCGCTCAAGACTCAAGAAAATTTACTTGTTTAATTTTTCTGTTGGTCTGTATTAGTTTGTGGTTCTGTAATGGCCTCCCAATCACAGTTACATTGACAGTAAAGAAGCTATTACAGTAAATATATTAGCTAACCGAGTTAGTTTAGTGCCTGTAACAAAAAATAACCTCCCTATACACAGACTTTTAGTGCAGAGAACATGTGCTTGACCTGTGATACGCAGCGAACGTTCTCCGCTCTGAAAAAGGGATTTGGGATGCAGCGAGGGACTGTCCCACTTGAGAGGTTTTCATCACAACAATAAAATTACAAACAATTACAGTGACTTTCTTGGAAAAGCATCTGTGTTTTTTTTCCTTTAAGAGCTGAATAAAATAATGAAACCGTGAAAGTGATTCAGGGATGACTTCATTTCTTCTGTATAGCTGCCAGAGAGAGAAAAACATCATAAAATAGCCTGGGGAATTTAAACATATGTGTCCCTGTACCTGGTATTAGAACTGCAACTCTCTACAGCTTAAGGTAGTTTATATGTGTGTATGTATGTATATATGTATGTATGTATGTGTGTGTATATATATCTATATAGATATATATACCGTATTTGCTCAAATGCTCTGAAAAATACCCGTCGTCTTATAATCAGGGTCGTCTTATAATCAGACCTCAAATGTGTCTGACTATGAGACTAAGATCCAGATCCCCTGCAGCGCTGCAGGGGTCCTGGATCCTTCTGTCTTATGCCCCCCCCCAACTTACCGGTGCTTCTGACTCCCCGGTCATGTAGCCGTGGCAGCGTGTAGATGTCTACACGATTTGCGTAGACAACTTCTGCTGCAGTCGGAAGGAGGTGCGGTTAGCACAGACCTTCCCCAACTGTCAGAGATCAGAGTTCTGCGCACCGATGCGGGGAATTCTCTCTGACAGTCGGGGAAGGTCTGCGCGATGAACGCAGACAACCCTTGCTGCTAACCGCACCTCCTTCCGGCTGCAGCGGAAGTTGCCTACGTGAATTGCGTAGATGTCTACACGCTGCCCGGAGAACACACCGGGAGTCAGAAGCACCGGTAAGTTTGAGGGGGTCGGGGGAGTGTTAAATGGGGGGCATAGGCATTTTAACCCCCTAAATGCCAGAGTGGCATATAGGGGGTGAAAAGGCATATCATGGGGCACAGTGGCATATAGGGGGTCAAAAGGCATATCATAGGGCAGAGTGGCATTTAGAGGGTTAAAAGGCATATCATGGGGCACAGTGGCATATAGGGGGTATAAGGCATTTTTGGGACAGATGTGCATATTTGGGGGGGCAGGTTGGAAAATAAAAGAAAATAAAAACAAAATATTTTTCTCAATCATAGCTTTTATTAAAAAAAATAGTTTACATGAATTAACATTTACTGGTAAAACTTTTTTCTTATGGGGTCATCTTATATTCAGGTTTTTTCTTTTTTTCCTAAATTAATATTTAGATTGAGGGGTAGTCTTATAATCAGGCAAATACGGTATATAGTACAAGCATTATTAATCACTCATCCACATTTACCAGACAAGCCAGAAATCCCATGGTGCTGGCGCAACCACAAGGAATTCTGGGTAGGTGAATGCAAATAAGGTCAACAATAGCTAGTATCACGATCTCATTCTGAAGAGTCCCTTTAAGGACGAAACAGCTGTCCATGAGTGTTGATCTGGCTACAACACCTCTTACCCGAGTTTTGTCTAAAGGCTGTCTTGTACAGCGGGCAATTACTTTCAAGGGTTCCATGTATAAAGTGGATATAGAGGCAAAAGGTGATCATTGTTGACCTTATTTGCATGCGCCTACCCAGAATTCCTTGTGGTTGTGGCAGCACCATGAGATTTCTGGGGGGAAAAAACAAGCCTTCTGTCTTGTCTGGTAGATGTGGATGAGTGTTTAATAATACTTCTACTACCATTGTAGTTGCTTCTAATGCTGCATTTACAATGGATCATATATAGTACTGTTAGGTAGCCAAAACAACAATTGGTAAAATTGGTTAACCTGTTGCCAACCTACTTAAAAGAATACACAATTACAGATCTGATAAAGTGCTTAAAGGGGCACCCAATTTTCACAGCTCCACACTTGCAAACAGATTGGGGAATCCATATAATCCCTATATATATATATATATATATATATATATATATATATATATATATATATATATATATATATATATATATATATATATATATATATATATAATGCATTTACCCCTTTCCCTACCCAAGCTATTTCCAATGTAAGAGATGTGTTCGGCAAAAATAGATCTCTTTGCTTGTGATATATTTACAGCCCATGACCCATTTACCTTGGGCGTTAAGCTGAGCCTGATCCTGTGTATCGCCCGCCTGGACCTCCCCTCCCGACCATCACCTGTCCTGCAGAATGCTCCTTTAAAAAAATAATAATAATGAAAATATATAAGCTGTGCTGGTTTGGCATAGCCTCCATAGTGTAAATGGACTGGTTGCGGAGATCAGAGATCTCCTTTGTAACTAACATATTGTCTAGTTGCACACTGGGAGGCCTGATTACCAAAGTGGATGATTTTAACCCTGGTTTTTCTGCGAGGGGCCTGCTGCCCCCTGGACCCGCCACACTTAGCTTAGTCGGCCTAAGGCGGAACACATCACTGCTTACAGTAGGCTTGGCAAACACTTTTTGGGGGGGGGGGTCTAATGAAACCATTAATTTCAATGGCAACATTTTCCTGCCAATATTGGCTCCTTCAAACAACTTTCTTTTTTTGTTGGTTATATGAATGCATATGAAAGTAATTATAACTTATTCTCCGAAAAGCATTTTACCATTACAATAAAGGATGTTTATAGTTTTAAACACGCTTGCGTATCTTTTGTTAGAATCTATGGCCGCACTTTGTTAACTAGAATAGATATTGCAATCTGTTCGGCATTTACATACACCTACCTCAACATTAAAATTAACCCATCCTAATCAGATAAGGGTCTGTAGGTCTCCACAACCTAAGTCCTCTTTGCTGATTGATGGATCATGATGATTATGTATCCAGGTGTTCTGCCGTGGAAAGAATGCATGGTGCTGTGCAAAAATGCTATGGAGGTTGTCCCTGCTAGACACAGAACTTCCTAGTGTAAATTCGACGGTTGTAAGGTTGCTCACAGATTTCCCCAACTGGCCCACTGAGAACTAGGAGGCGCCCAAAAGAGAAACCTGCTCCTGGTTTGGCCCCTTTAGACCTTCAACCCTAATACTAAGCCATGATATATAATTGTGTATTCTTCTATTCGAAAGATATAAATATACAGTATACGATTATATTATTTCATAGTTCATTAGAATTAGTTGTGTGTGTGTGTGTGTGTATATTGCCAACGAATTTAATTAGCGATTAGTTGAATCGATTTGATCGATTATAAGATGAGGGTATTTTCAAATGCTCTGAAAAATACCCCTCGTTTTGTAATCCGACCGTCACAGCAGTTACTACTTTCCAGTCCCTCCCTACAGTCACACTGATTGGCCCCGCCCCTTTCCTTATTGCCTCCACACTGCTCAGCAACTCATTTAACGGGGAGTAAATTAATATTTGGGCTGCTGAAAGTTAGGGGAAGTGGGGGGTTAATTTAAGGGCAGTTATGGTTAATGGGGTGTTTAGGGTTAATTTAGGGGCAGTTATGGTATATGGGGTGTTTGGGGTTAATTTAGGGGCAGTTATGGTTGATGGGGTCATTAGGGTTAATTTAGGGGCAGTTATGGTTGATGGGGTCGTTAGGGTTAATTCACGAGTCTGTGAATCGAGGAGGGCACTATCATCGATATGTGGGGGGTATAAAGCATATCAGGGCATGACGGAGTGGCATATCTGGGGGTATAAGGCATATCGGGGGTATAAGGCATAAAGGGTATATAAGCGTATCTGGGAGGCATATGGCAAGCCTGGGCTCAAATGTGCATACGTTTTTTTTTTTTTGGTCTGCTATTTGTTTTTAACATCATCTTTGTTAAATTATTTTAAATAAATGAAAAATTTACATTTTTTTTATCCGATTAATCGGCCAACTAATCGATTATGAAAATAATTGTTAGTTGCATATACATACATACATATAGTGATGCATGTAAATTAATCCGAGTTATTGATTGCAAAATAAATACATGATATTTCTTCATGTTTTTAGGCTGAAAGGACTTTTAGTGAAGAAGAGGAGGAGAAACTTCAGGCTGCATTTTCCTTGGATAAGCAAGATCTCCACTTAGTCTTGGAGACGATATCCTTTATTTTGGAACAGGTAACTTGCACCTTTTATACTGCATTGATCTAGATGCCTGTACAGTGTACCTACTAATTACAGCCCAGGGAGCAGCAGAAACTCTTACTGCCTTCAGAGTAAATATTTTAAAGGTGCATTAAATATTAATCACCCAGTAGTTGTAATCTAAAAACTTTTGTATGCATTATTGATGCTTGTAAATAAATCATAAGTTAATATTTCTGACAGAGCTCATAAGAAGAACTGCGTTGGAAAATGTGTTTGAGGTTCACTCTAAGATACATCGAACAATTTATGGGGCTCTTGACACTTTCAAATCAACGACCTTACTCATCTGTGAAAAACAGCACCTAATCTTCTTATCGGATGGAAATGTGTATTAAACAGATGGAATTAAATAATTAATTTTCTAAGAAGGAAATGATCATTAAATCTGTTAAATTTTAGGAAGGAGAAACCTTAGAATATATTTGTAGGGAAGTATGTACACAAGATGACCTCCATAAAGGAGCACAAGGGCTTTGGAAATGGCTATGTCATTCATCGTACAATATCCCCATTTGTTGGGCTTGTTTTAAAGCATTTAGGTTACTCTTCATAGATTAGGGGCATCATCCCCACACCCTGGTCTGTAAACCATAGCACACCATTCCATACCCTAAATCATACCATGCTTTATATTTTACCATTTATAATGTCTTTATTCACAGTGTCTTATGGGTTGAAGTGTTGCTCGTTTGCTTCTGTACCATTATGTCCTATATGTGCTGGAGTTCATGTCAATATTGTATATTGTTAATTTTCTATCTTCCTCCATTGTAGTATTGCTACATGATTAGGGTGGCAGGAAACCTACTTCAAATACATTTGGCAATTTAGTTGTGAGGGTTAATCATACCTGAACATTGCCAGCCCAAGTTAGGTGTGAAACCACATTCCTGTTTCTAAGTAGGTTAAGCAGATAACACTAATCAGTGACCTGTAAAAGCACACACCATCATCTATGGACCATCAACACCTGGGATGTCTGCCCCTATAAAGTAAACCCTCACTGATCATGTTCTTCTGTAAATATCTATGCCTATGTGATGCTTGCACTAAAGGGCCTTTTATCTAGACTATACATTAGCAGTATGACCAGTTAGGGGCAACTCGACAGCCACACGTGTATCCGTTCCAGAGATGTCATCACACACACACTCCGGGACACATGATCCTTAATAAATGTAGTGTTATATGTAGACTAGCGAGCTACCATGGATATCCGAACCACAGAGGTCATTAAAATAAAACATATAATTGTTAGTATACATTCCCACAGTGGATAATAACTCAATTAAGCCCTTTGGAGACAGGGCTTGTAATCTATTGATCCAATAACACTCTCTTAATTAGATATTAATGTCCCATTTTATGCGGGAAAGTTTCACTCATTTGATCGCAATAAATTTAAGGCAAGAGCATCCTCCCTCATGGCATTCCTGGACCTTGCGGGAGATGGAAGTACTTGTGGTGTAACCAGATCCCATTAAAAGCTAAGTTTTATCTGATAGGACTTTTTAAGTTAGTTACTATATTTCAGGTACACAAGCAGACTCCTCATTTTTACTTGCTGCTGTACAGTATCTTCTCCTTTTTTAGTGATTTATTATATGAAGACTATTGCTTTTACATCTTACACTGTGCGAGAGATGTATTATCAACCCAATGATCCCAGGTCAGTCAGAGCTAAATGTTCTTGCTTGGTGGAAGGACATTTTTAGTTGAGTACACCACGCTAAAAGATTAACAGAGGAGGCATCTGTCCCATAGCTTGATAAATTGGATCCGCCATACTTTCTAAGAAAAATATATAAATATATGTTCCCTATATCCTTGCAAGCCTTACCTGTAACAAGAAAGCAGGAAAATAGTTTACTAGCTTGGACAAATCCCAAGAATCACATAGCCACGACCCATTTGTGCCTATTTTTTGTTATATTGTTTTCTGTAGATATGGCTCTACCTGACTCCTAATTTTCTATCTTGTTTCTGTATTCGATATTGATTTGTTCTGCCCTATATGTCAAAATACAAAAAGACAGAACACTGAAATCTTTTCAAGGGTGTATTTGCTAACAGGCATTGGATCTTCGATAATGAAAATGATTTCACATCTTCGGTATGTTATAAATAATCTGTGTTGGAAGGAGAAGTCCATAAAATATTGTTCTCATTGAGCATAAAATACAGAGCTGTATACAGTGAGGTAGGTTAGCAGTTTCATTTTTTTCCGATATACTTCATTTATCTGCAGATATGGAGGCTGCCATTGTTGTCAGTCATGTGATATTTGTGATGCCTTTCCTGCTCAAACACCACACTAAGCTGGTTCTTTATGACATTGCTAATGAAGTCTGTTCTTCCATAGACTTTCATTATTCAGTGTTAGGCTGACTAAGACATATTGTTTACCGGAAGGCAATATGATACAGACTAAGGAGGTTTGTGTAGTAGTATTGGGCTAAGATAATAGAGCTAGAATACATACATAACTCAAATGCACCATGCTCCGTCACATGTATTTTATAAAGGTTCTGGTCACAGGAATAAAACCAACTATATGGTAGATTTATGCAGATGCCATTTTCAAAAATATGCTATTGTACTAGCCTCCTTGCTCTGTTTTTCAGGCTGTGTATCATAATGTGAAAACAGCGGCTCTCCGTCAGCATCTGGAGAACATCCATCTTGACCCGAGTAAAGCGGAAGCGTTTGCGATTTCCTGGGAGAATGCAGGGCAGGAAACTGTGGAAAAGTTTAAGCAAAGGATTCTGGCTCCCAAAAAGGTATTTAGTTCTTCACACTAAGCACTGCTGTTAAAGGGGCGCTACAGCGCCCATGTAGACCTACCAAAGAGGAATGTGTATTCAATTGCCTTTGTACTTTGTACTTTAAAATGCGTTTTTACAGGGCTCGACAAATCCTAGGAGTTTGTCAGCCTCTTACATCCACAAAAAAATGCCCCGGCGTCACCACGCGGGGGCGCTGCTGCTGCTGCTGTCTGCCGAGCCTGTATAAAATACAATCCTGTAGGCTGATAACGCTATTGCAGGAAAACCTGCAATAGTGTTTTCAGCTGCCGCAGGCAGCTTCAGGAAAGGGGGTTGAGTGTTGATGTGTGGGGACCTGACACAACATCCCCCTGCTGCCTGATCGCTCCATGAGAGCGACAGGGCAGCGTTAACCCCTTCAATGCCGCAATTGCAGCATTTTAGGGGTTAATTCCCATTTTGTACGGGGCTCTGCTGCTGGTGGCAGGCCAGCAACAGCAAAAACGAGCCCCCCCCCCCCCACAAGCCCTTTGATGACTCCTGTAGGCATGGAAGCCTACAGCAGTCATCATAGACTCCCCCCTGCAGTGGCTGGTCTATAGACCAGCAATTGCTTCCCAGCTACCAGAGGCAGCTTCAGGGACAGGGGGAGAGGGTTCTTTGGTCTCCACATAAGTGTGGAGACCAGCCCCAACACCCCCCCTGCTGCCTGATCGCTCCATGAGAGCGATAGTGCAGCGTTAACCCCTTCGATTCCACAATTGTGTATAACACATTCGTGGCATTGCAGGGGTTAACATTTGTCCCCACAAGCTTGTGGAACAATGGAACACCTGCATTGAAAGAGTTAAAAAAATAAAAAAAAAAAAAATAAAATAAAAAAAAAAAATATATATATATATATATATATATCTATATATCTATATCTATATATATATATCAAAAAAAAATAATAATAATAATAATAAAAAAAAAAACCAACAAAAAACAGCACTGACCTGAAAGTCCAGGGTGCTTCCAGGTCAAATGCTGTGAGTTTAGTAAGTGGGCTGATGATGATCAGATCACTCCTAACCAACTGTTTAAAAAAAATCCTGGCTCCTAACTTTTTTAGCTGGCGCCTAGATTCACAACAAATTTGTCAAGCCCTGCGTTTTTAGATGTAAGATGTTCGGTTTTGGTTTCGTGAAGCAGCTGTCAGCAAAGCACTCCCATTAAAATCAATAAGGAACACGCATGGTCAAATGGAGTTAACGTTCCACAGGGCTTCCACATCTAATTTACTTATAAGCTTTGTAGATGACCTATATACTTGTTGGCCACACTATGCATAGCAAGTAGCTCCATACACCTCTCGAAGCAACATTGAGCTGTAGCTCAACAACACCTGGGTTGCACAAATTCATCATCCAGTCTTTTAAATTACGCAGTCCAGGTATTAGGACTATCTTACCCTGTCCTTGTTAGCAGGCTGAATATTTAAAGGGAAATATATGGCCTTTTTCATAATGGAAGGGAATAACTCTGTATTGTACTTATTGAAAGTATTAAGAATTATTTTCTGTGCTATAGTTTCTCTCTGCACTTAATTTCATGTATCATCTTAGAAGCTTTGGAAACGGGATGGAATAAGTATGCTGCAGATGGCAGATTTCATCTAGGTATCTGGAGAATGACACTAAAGATTTGTGTGAATTCATTTACAGAACACATATAATGTGGCCGGCTCCCTCCCAACCGTTCGGAAATGTAATCTAAATTACCACAACTGACAAAGATCTAGCTCCTATTATGCAACTGTCTCATACATCAAAATTAGCAGTGTATAGAAGATGTCACTATAATTGCCACATTAAATGGGCAAAGCCAATAACCATTTACAGCAGCACATCCACGTACGGCTTCTTTTTGTTTAGCTATAAACTTACAGGATCAAAATCATTAACTGTCATGAGGCGCATGAAAGAAACCCACGGCCTGATTTGAGTTATGACTTCTCAGGAAATTGCCTTGTGTACACTTTTATAAAAAGCAATATTACAGTTCCCATCAGAAAGTATAACACTGACATATAGAAATGGCTTTGCAATTTGAAGGACCTGCGGTTTAATAAAGAGAAATATTCTGCAAATCCCATTTTAAACTTAGATATTTTTTTTTTGATTGCCTGCTTGGGTAACTGAGTGTAAAATGTACCTTCACCTTCACATTGAGGCAGCTATGTCTTCCTTGGTGTGTTTTCCCCCCAAGCATCTTGTTAAAAGTACACTGTGAATTTACCTTGCAGAGGGGGTCTTCTAGGGTGGTGTAGCAGAGATCTGTGTTCCTACAGGATGCACCGTGCACTCTTATACTATGAGATATGGATCTAAGCTGTTTTGCTGGTGCCACCCTTGGCATAACTGGTCTTAGCCTTACTGTTTCAATGACAGTGGTACATTTGTTTATCAAGAGCTCGAGAGCTTCAGAATGGTGAGACCAATCTTGGGGATAAAAGCAGATGTCTAAGAGACTGGCCTGTCTACCTCCTAGCGTTCACTTGCATAGCTTTCCATGTGGTTTTAGCATTTGCATGGTGTAATCCAATGATAAGCGTTCACATCTTTCTTGACTTAATGCTCTCTTGACTAGGATATTCCTAGGTGAGCATCAGAATATTAAATTGACATTGTTCCCTTATCGTTAAATGTAAAGGCAGACATTTGCAATTAGCTATCAAAATATAACGGATAGAGGCTGATTGAGTTCAATTGGGCAATTACAAGGAAGATCTCTCAAACCAGGCCTTTTACTCTGATGAGGGTTGTGCCTAGCTGTCACTGCCTCTATAACATATACTTGGTGTTGAGCATCCATAAGAATAATTGTGCCAGTGGGTGGGGAGGGGGGAGGGCGCTCCGCACAGAGTCAAGCCTAGGGAAACTTTCAAGGTGGATACATCACTGACGATGGTGGGCAATTGGTATAGCCTTCATAAATGACAGGGGCAACCAGTTTGTTCAAGTTTGGCCCTTAGCATAATTTATTTCATGGTTGTTTATATATATTTTTTTTTTTACGCTGTTGGCAAAGCTTCTTCTTTACAAATGGGGAGAGATTTTTCCTCCCAAAGAGGGGAGCATATTATGAGACATAAACCCAAACACACTGACCACCCGCAGCCAAGATGGCACAAACCTAAACATACTGGTTATCCAAACTCGCATCCCTCCCCATTGCTACCGACACACAATTTACGTCCTCATGGTCACTTAGCATGCAATCCATAGGATGTAATAGTGCATTCCAACTGGGCTTAATTGATAATTTAAGTAATTTTGGCTATGTATGTATACTTTGTATCTACCAACAATTCATAATGTATAAAGTCCTGACAGCCAGGCTGATGCCTTGGCCTGTGTCCAGATTATTGAGATGACTGACAGTTTTGCATGAACAGTGCCCAAAGATGATTGCTCTCATATAAAAAAATGGCTGTTGCTATTGTTACTAAAGGTAGAGAGTGTAGCAATAATGGACAATTATTAATTTTCTTGTGTGAGTAGTTTTGGCTTAATAAAAAGTGCAGTTTCAAGTGATTTGGTTTTTGCAATATATACACTACCATATACACTACCATTCAAAAGTTTGGGGTCACTTAGGTTTCCATGGCAAACAAGGACATTTCTAGCTGTAGCACAATTGGAAAAGGATTTTCTAATGCCATTTAAACTTAAACTTGGATTAGTGAACACAACGTGCCGTTGGAACACAGGAGTGATGGGAGTGATAAAGGGTCTCTGGACACCTATGGAGATATGCCGTTAAAAAGCGTCCATTTCCAGCTTCAAAATATTAAGTCACTTTAGCACCGTCATTTCAATTTCCTTTAGCTGTATAAAAATCACTGCAACTAAAATGTTGAGAGGCAGTGGGAGACCATATCTGGAAAATGTTAAATGGTTTTTAGGATTAAATAGTAGAATAGAAAATTGTTTGCACGATCAACATTATCAGGAAGACCTTTGAGGCAAGAAGAAAGGGAATGTGAAAGAAACATTTAAATACATAAAGGGCTTTTAACAAAGGAGGAGAAATGTTATGCATCTCCATGGACATAACCTGGCATTTAGATCAGGGGAGCGGGTGTCACTGTAGGATAGAAGATAAGATAAAAGACGGAAGGTAGAAGTGAGAAGATGAACTGCAAGAAGATGTGGAGGTGGTTGGCAGAGAAGGTAGGAAAACAGACAGAATGCATGAGAGTAGATTGTGTAATGAATGCAAGAGAAAATGTACGTTCATTAGATTTGACTTTTTAAAATACCTGGCACTCTGTAGACATCAGTTCTAAGTCAACTGAACACTGTAGAATGCCAATGAATTCCAGAACTTGTGTGATTTGTAGAACAAATCCTCAGTTGGGTTCCTGAAGACTTGGAGAGTCTTTAACAACTCGGTACATTTTTCAGTCTGGTCCAGGTCAGCTCAGGAGTCCCCTGCATACCCCACAATTTAGATAACTTTGTGACTTTACACTGTTTTATACTTAAAATTATAAGTCACTTATTGAAATCCATAATCTGTTTAGTACACATTCACTTGA
The DNA here is from genome assembly GCF_027358695.1 of Spea bombifrons. Taxonomy (NCBI): domain Eukaryota; kingdom Metazoa; phylum Chordata; class Amphibia; order Anura; family Pelobatidae; genus Spea; species Spea bombifrons. The sequence goes on along the minus strand of NC_071087.1, from coordinate 133,727,177 downwards.
GTGGATGTCTATGGGTAGATCTTACTACATAGATTTTTTTTTTTTAATCAGAGGGCAGTACTTTGAGGGTATTAGAATCAGTGACATATCCTGGCCTAGACCAACAAGGCCCAGGCCGCCTGGGGTAACCAAGCCCCCCTGTTGTCCTGCCACACAATGGACTGGATACATATGGAGATATTTTATCTCCTCCGCTGGCCTATTTATGATATGTCATGTCCCAGTCTGCAGTGCCTTTTATTGTACCAGAGACACTGACCACGGAGGGGGAGGTGGCTGGGGGCCCTAATACACCACTGATTTAGGGATGCACTGAAATGAAAATTCGGGACCGAAACCGAAAATTCAGGATGCACTTGGCCGAAACCAAAAATGACGCCCCCAAACACACCTAAAAAAAGAAACGGTGTATATGAAATATATATATATTTTTTTTTTGTTAACAGAACTCACACTCCTATCAGTACATGCTGGAATATGGGCATGATAGAAATGTGATTGCTGTTAGCATTCTGTTATATTAAATACATATATATCACACTCCTATCATACACAAGCAGCCGATACATGTTGAAACCTGGCTAGCTGGATGGAAACTGCACATCACTTACAGCCTCCCTGTGCCATGCCCCCTCCCTCTTACACATCCATGCTATCACACACATATTCATTCATTTACTCATTCATTCCTTCATTCAGATACTTACGTATTCCATCAATCACACATACTCATTCATAACCCACCCCATTACCTGAACTGCAGACTTCCGCAGGAGGCGCTGCTTCCCTCTGAATTGGTTGCAATTCTCTTGTCCCGCCCAGCGGAAGCAGGAACAGAGCAGGGTCATGTGACGTGACATACATTCACGTGACTCCGCTGAGGAATGTGCAGGTAAGCAGCAGCAATAGCCCCCCGACCCACCCTGTGATTTTCGGCCGTTTTTTTTTATTTACGCTTAATGCCGTTTTCGACCGATATGTTTCAGCCACCGATATTTTGGTGCATCCCTAACATTAATTATTTTAAGCCTTTTTGTACAGAACTATTACTGTCTGGTAGAAGCACTTCCATTGACCTATTCGAATTTTTGCATATTTTTGGAAAGTGTGTTTCAAAGAAAATATGGGTTATTTTACAAGGAATAATAGCAGTTTTGTGTTCAATAGAGAACATACTTATGCATAAGATATGTATTTTGACAAGACTAGTTATTGCTTTTGATCACTTAGGAAGTTGTGATCAGTTTGCTGCATTTTACATGCTGTTGATCAAGGAGACATGATCCCTTCAGAGAAGCTACTAAATTCGATTCATGCCGATTATTTGATTGCTATCCTCTCTGCAAGAAACAAGATGACTGTAAATGTATCTGTGCTTCCTAACTTCCTAATAATTCAGGCTTTCTCTGGCAATCTCCTTCATTTCCATATATTTGCAGACTGAAGTCTCTGTTGGGTTCAAAGTTTTATTTTATGATATATATTCTAACCTCTTTCAAACTTTAAACAATTAAAATGTGTCCTGAAAAAAAACACATAATTTATTTGCGTAAAGTGGATTGGATGTGTTTTGTTATAGTCTAAATCTGCATAGTAATATTTTAGCAAAGTGTCCAGCAGTGGATAAGCTTTCCCTTTTCTCTGGGGAATAAAATAATCCAGTATACATTTCTTTTTTTCGTATTTCTCATTTGCATTAAACATTTTAACCAATGTAAACTTGTAATATATCTGTGGCTAAGTTTGAATTTTATATTTCCCCAGACAGGCTTCTTCAGTAAATCTCCCTGAAATCTTAGTATACCATATGCTGGAAAATATAATATGTGGTGGTATCGGTAATGAGCGTCTTTGAGCTGCCTACGGTATGAAAGTTAAAAAAAAAAAAAAAAAAAAAAAAGCCGTGGGAATATAATTCAGGGAGAGAAAACAAAATTGAAATATATCCCTAAATTTGGAAATTCCATCCACAAAAACCAATACTGATAATTCTTGTTTCCCCGAAGTGTTAATTTCACATTGCTGCCTAAAAAAAAAAAAATAAAAAAATAAAAAAATAAATCATTACAAAAAAGAAAAATCTGTCCGATTCTGCTTTGAGCACATTGTCCAGCCTTTAATTTTCTCTAATGTCTTTCTAGTGTTTTGATGACATTGTTTGTGTCTACCGGCAAATTGTTAGTCCCTCCTGATTTTATATTATTTAGAAGTAATTATAGTGTCACCTCTTGTCAAACAGTTAAGAGTAGAAGTGCAATTAGAGCACAATAACACCATTATCTGTAGTATTACTACAACATATTCCATTGTTCAGTTTTCTCAATAGGCATAATTGTCAAGTACATGATGACAATGAGTGGCTGTTAAAAAAGTGTATTTTCTTTCCTTTACAAAGGAACTGTCTATTAAAGGTTAATTATCAGATCTATAGTTCTAATGTTTGAGTCTGTCCTATTAATGCAGTAAAATTGCTTTATAAGAGGAACCCATGGAGGGTAGAGAGAACCCTTTTCTCTTCTTGTTCAATCCTATCTGCTCGCTACCATATACGCCTGTTTCCCTTGTGTACTCAACTTTTACCTCTTTCCCTTAATCCAATATGTGTACCACGTCATGTGATATGGCCCCTTGCAACAATCTTGTACTTGATAATTTAAAAAAAAAAAAAAATGGTAGAATCTTCTCTTACCTTAGTGATCTGTATCAGTTTTGTGGCTTTTCTTATACATTCCTATATTGAAGTTAATAGCTTAACATCTTGTTAATAGATTTGTTACATGCATAGTTTGGTTTATTATAAAAATATATTTAATTCAACTTAATAGAACATAACCCATATTTCAAAGTCTAATTTCTGAAAATAATTTTCTATTATATGATCAGTATTGAATATTTAGTTTTTTTTAGATTTTCTTACATGGATTACCTTTCAGCACTATAGTCCCGATTTGTCTTTTATTGTAAAAGGTTAATTATAAATTAAACTTTGACAATGAAATTGGCTAAAAACAGATTTGTCAATTTTCATTATTATATTGGTGCAGTTATCACCGCATATTAAATGAAACAAATATATTATGGTTTTATTTGGCAAACACAGTAATCCAAATGGTATTCATAAACAGTAACCTGTTTGCCTAATGGTTCAACTTTATTTAGAGCTAATTGTGTTATTATTGAACAGAAACAAATCTTTACAATGAGTGGCATGCTCATAGAATTCTTCTGAATAGCAGAAACCTTTTGCTTTCTCATTTCAGGAGCAGATACTTTGATGTCATATACACTATATGGGCAAAAGCATTGGAACTCCTGCCTATTACACCAACAGGGACATTTATGACACCATATTCTGTATACATAGACATTACTATGTAGTTATTCCCCCTTTTGCAGATATAACAGCTTACACTGTTCTAGGAAGACTTTCCGCAAGATTTTGTAATGTTCTCTTGGAATGGCTCTGTGCGGGACAGTCAGGTTCTTCTGCACCAAGCTCATCCAACCATGTCTTTATGGACCTTACTTTGTGCACTGGGCACAGTTATGCTGGAATAGAAAGGGGCCTTCCCCAAACTGTTCCCACAAAGATGGAAGCATAGCATTGTCTAAAATGCCTTGGTAAGCTGTAGCATTAAGAGGACAGAAAATAGTGATTCGTCACTCCACAGTGCTGACTTTTACGCACCATGAGCCTCAGCACTCGTTGACCCTGCTCTGTGACCTTATGTGGTCTTCTGCTTCGTGGCTGAGTTGCTGCCGTTATTAAACGCTTCCACTTTCCAATAATACCACTTACAGTTGACTGTGGAATGCCTAGCAGGGATGCAACTTCACAAACTGACTTATTGCAAATGTGGAATCTTATCACAATATCTTGCTAGAATTGACTGAGCTCTTCAGAACGACTCATTTTTTTTCCCACACGTTTATAAATGCAGACTGCATGGCTAGGTGCTTGGTTTTTATACACCTGTGGAAATGGGTCTGATTGAGACACCTTCAAAAATTAACAAGTGTGTCCCAATATAGTTTGTGTCTGAAGGGAAAGTACATGGATGCTAAACGGCAAAATGTGAAATCACTCGTGTTAGGACTGACTTTAAATCTGAAAAAGAAGAAATTAAATTGACCAATTTTTATATTGAGGAACATATTCCAAAAGAGGTATACTGTAATTTTACATTAAATTACCGTATTTATCGGCGTATAACACGCACTTTTTTAACTAAAATATTAAGCTGAAACCCTACCTGCGTGTTATACGCCGATAAATCCTAGAGCCAGTGGCGGAACTACCGGGGTCGCAACTGCGACCGGGCCCTGGAGTTCTGCCAGTCAGGGGGGCCCAAGGGGTGCCGAGCGGTTGCTGAAGACGACCGCTCGGCAACTCTCGGGCCCCCCTGACTGACAGAAATCCAGGACTCCTCTGCTGGCGGCCGCCGCCGCCGCCTGCCTCAGCCGCCGCCGCCTGCCGCAGCCGCCGCCGCCTGCCGCCTGCCTCAGCCGCCGCCTGCCTCAGCCTCAGCCTGCCTCAGCGCTTCAACTCCTGTGTTGGAAGCGTGAGGCGTTTGTCTCGGGTGCCGGCGCTCAGCAGTGAAGCGCCGGCACCCGAGACAAACGCCTCACGCTTCCAACACAGGAGTTGAAGGTAAGTGACCGGGATGGGGTTAGGGAGAGAGAGGGGAGATCCTGAGAAGGGGGGTTAGGGTGTGTGTGTCTGAGTGTGTCTTACTGTGTGTGTGTGTGTGTGTGTGTGTGGTTTCCCAGATAGCAGTGATTCTGATGAAGTTTTTTTTGTTCAGTTTTTTTGTTCAAAAATGGGGGTGCGTGTTATACGCCAGTGCGTGTTATACGCCGATAAATACGGTATATGAAGTGTTTTATTTGGCTCATGACCCGTCCCCCCCAAAAAAACCCTTAATTTGTAGGCCCAGGGGGCTCCCATTTGGTTGTACTGTGGGTTGGTGTGTTTTGCTTAGTTTCAATGCATCTTATTGTTTGATCTCTGAACTACAAAATGAGGTAGAAAAAGAATGAAGATTTGGTCACAGAAGACAAGTCAAGGCAAGCTTTGCATTTAGCAACTGCCTGTCTGCATTTTTACAATATATTTTCCATTTTTGTATAGTCTACTTTTACATTTATTTAATATTAAAAGGTGTTGGAAATACACATGCATGCCACATTATCTACTCTTGTGCATGTTTTTAGATTTTTCAGTTTTTTACCTCTCCCATGATTAAATGTTGCGCACGTGAATCTTCTGCTTCTGCAAATAATTTTCTGATTGAAATTCTGCTACATTTCCATCTGTTTACTAATGACTACATTTCCATTTTATGAAAAACATTGTATTATGTTTCATGTTGTTTTCGAAACCATGAATGATTAGTTTAAGAGGAATGGAGAGGACATGTTTAACTATCCATGTGCATAAGGTTTATAGGTTAAAGGGGCGGTATACTGCCCAGACGGCCCCACTAAGGAAGAATGCATTTTAAAGTCCTCTGTAAGTAGTTTTTAATATGCATTTGTCAAAAACAACAAAGAAAAAGTAAGACTTACTTGAGGTAGAAGCTTCTCTTCCAATGTGCGTCCAGTGATTCTTGCCACTGATTGGCTGCTTGAAGCAGCCAGTCAGTGGCAGAAGAGTGCTCCATTTGAAATTAATGGAAGCCCTTTTCAGACATATGCACAGGGGTCCGAACAGCAGCAGTGTTCGTTGAGCCGGCCAAACAAATCTCCTGCAGATGTAGTTGGGTTCTGAATGGCCATCACTAATTAATTTAGTCGGAACATATTTCATAAACCTCAGTTGAAACGCCAGTAGCAACCACATTTCACTGCATATTTAGGCTATTTACTTTTTAGTACGTTGTCAGTATGTGCAATGCAGTCCCTTTTTGTAAAGCATGTCAACATTATACTCATGAAGAACAAAATGGCTGTGGTGGCAGTCAGTTGGATACTCAGAATGTATAGATATGGGTATTATGTCCACTTTATTTTGTTACTGACTCATGGGGACCAACCTTATACAGCCCTCACCTATACTGACCTAAATTCATGAGACATGGAAATGGGAAAATATTTAAATGCATTTGTTAATAGTATTCCTGAAGACAATGGTATTTCCACATGGGCATCACCTGTTTAATCGATAGTAAGACATCTCTTTTGAGGGCACAATTGATTTGTTGTTGAGAGGTCACTTTTGACGACTGTGTTAACTTATATAGGAATAAATTAAATTGTTGAAGACATAATTACAGAAACCTGATGCATGCCACGGATGACTTCAAGGCCGTCTGCCTCCAGTTACTGATGATATGGTGTGGGATATTATTCCAAGCTGTTTGTCATTGCTCGCACAAGATCGCCAATTAAAAACGCCTCAGCAATTAGAGAAATCGTTATATCGTATATCAAAGAAGCAGAAGACAAAGTCAATGAGCTTTTTAAATTATCCGGCTGAAGCAAGATGTTGACCTGTAATGATACCCGTCTACTGCTTGACACATGGTAAAGGGTGGGCTCTTAACTGATTCTTTGCCACAATTCAACACACTCTGTCTATAAAGGAAGCTGATGAGTTAGCCTTTTGGCTGTGATGAGCTAAGTGAAGGACAGATGGTGTGATGATTGAAAAGAGATGCAGAAGAATGTTAAACATTGTTTAAGGAGTGTGTTCTGTGCTATGTGACGACATGCTATCCTGTGTCAGCTGCTGTCAGTGGTCCTATTCTTTAGCAGGCAGGCACAGAATATACTCTTTCATCAGCTTCGTACTGTAGTGAGGTGCTGGCATTTCAGTCAATGAAACCAATGATGACGGCACAAGGCTTAATGTTGATGCTCTGCTACAGTTGTTGTTATTCTTTTTTCATTTCCACATATATTCACTACTGTTCAAAAGTTTGGGGTCACTTAGTCATTTTCATGGAAACACAGGAAGATTTCTAACTGTTTTCATAATTGCAAAATGGTTCTCCAATGATCAGCTAGCCCTTTAAACTTAAACTTGGATTAGTGAACCTGATGTGCTATTGCAACGCTGGAATAATAAAGGGCCTCTTTACTTCTATGAAGATATCCATTAACCCTTAATGACCAAGTGCAAGGCATGTCATGGACAACAGGCATTAAATAAGCTTAGAAAGTGATTTAAGTTTGTTTTCTTCAGTTAAACAGCTTTGCTGTAATGCTTATAAGTCGGGGCATTCAGCAACACCGAAAACAGCAGCATGGACCCCGTGTGGCCCCTGCCCGTGGCTTCAGTGTCCTCCATATATGATGGAGGATGACTGCGTGTGTTGTGTATTTTTTTTGCACAACGTTTACTATGTAGTTGCATTCCTGTACACAGCGCCTATTGTTAACTTTCATGGATTTCACATTCTCTTAAAGGAAAAACAGAAGATAATGATTGCAGGTGCACTCCTGTCTCATTTTGTTTTATACTATATCAGCCACATGTAAAATCTTTAGGTGACATGTGCAGGACTCCTGCCAGCCTACATATTTCAGTCCTTATCATCCTCGCCAGAGAGTGGCGGAGGTAGCCTATTTTAGATTTATTATGTTTCTATGTATGTGTGTGTGTGTGTGTATATCATTTTTATAGGTAGTGATGCGAATTGTAGACATAAATAAATGAGCAAGACCCAGTCTGACCTGCAGTGACACTTCCCAGATGTGTGATTCCATGCACATTGTTCAAATTGGCGTGCATAGAATTTCCATTATTTTTTACATTTTTCCATGTCAAGCAGTAGAACCCGAGGAAAGAGCTTTTATAGGAAAGCTCCTGTCACGATCAGTTATGCTTTAGTGAGCTCCAAACACTCTCTAAATGTCTAAATAAAAATGCCGGTCCCCGTATTGAAGCTTAAGACCGCGCGGCTTGCTGCACCTTTCAGTGCACCTTGTTTCCCGCATCTTGACATTAAATGCATCTTAAAGCACAAACTTTTCTCTACTATGAAACCGTTTGTACCCGAGGGACACCGTAGCATGCTCTAGAGCTGACCTGGCTTTTCAGGCCGGTCTGATGGTAACACAATGTTTGGATCGATAAAAGGAAATTATAAAAGATGTCTTTCAAAGTTGCTGCAATATATCAGGTCTTGATCTCGGTTTCAAACCCTTAATCAGCTACAAGCATTCACAGTCGAGGATGAATTGATAAATTGCCTGGGTGATGAAAACTCAGATTTTTTTATTGCAGTGATTTATTCTTGGAGGTCGTAAATATCCAAATTACCATATAAAGCTGGGCTACTACAGAAGGAGCATCATAAAACACTCCGTATGTATATCTTAGCTGTGAAATTTAAAGCAGCTGCACCATGCTGACTACCAGCAAACTAGCATGTACGCAGAGATGGTCCCCATACTTGGGGATTTGAAATGCTTGCTTCATTCAGGTGTGGGTGCAGGAGAGGGTGGTAGATAAATAAAACAGTCTCCCATCAGAGGTGGTAGAGGCTAATGCACTAAGAGAATTTAAACATGCATGGAATAGACATAAAGTTATCTAAGCGAAGAAAAAGGACTAATTAGGGCCTGAGTCGTCCATCAGGAAAAATGGACGAACTGGATAGGCCGAAGGGTTCTTATGTGCCGTCAAAATCAATGCTTGTTATGAATGTGCTTGAATTCCAAGATCTCTGAGCTC